>NC_091445.1:57794408-58048469 GCF_964237555.1 Oryctolagus cuniculus
ACAAAGCTGAGACATCATAAATTTTGGTTCATGAACTTTTACTTACTCCCTCTGTTTTCACCAGGAGATCCTTACTTCCTTCAATTGTGCCTAGTGGCCCAAGTCCTGAGACTGCTGTTTTATTGTCATCTTCTGGGAACTCAACACAGAGCAGAGGAGAAGACACAGAGAGATGCTTCTGTTTACATACATTTTTCAAGGAGTCCTTTGCTTTTCACCCACACCGTATCTGCTCCCCAACTCCGTTCCCAAAGAGATCTGGTGCCAATTTCTGAGCCTGTAGGCGGTCTGCAGTGTAAAGTAGGTTACCTCGCTGCTGTGCCCACTGCCAATGTAAGATTAGCTCTGTTGGCTGCACTAATCCATTATCACTTTTCCATCTACTCTGCAGTGTCCAAAATGTTACTTCTGTTGTCTTCTGTTCTCATCATGAGCTCATGCTTTCATAAAAATCCTTTCACTCTTTTTCATAACATTTTTGGAGGGACTATTTGTTCAACTAAACATAACCATTTTTTAAAGAAAATCTGACAATTTCAAATAATTTATGTTAAATAACTCTTTCAAGGAAGGAAGTTCAGTAACTCTGCAGTCCTGAAATGTGTGCTGCCTGTAGTGATTCCTTACAATGGAGCGGAATGGAGAAACGTGGGGCAGGGTTGTGGTGGGGACAGGATAGTGTTACAGTGGAGAAGCCTGAGAGTCACTCTCTCAGCCAGGTGCTCAAGGTTAGCACCAACATGACTTTTTTTTTTTTTTTTTTTTTTTTTTACAGGCAGAGTAGAGTGGACAGTGAGGGAGAGACAGACAGAGAGAAAGGTCTTCCTTTGCTGTTGGTTCACCCTCCAATGGCTGCCGTGGCCAGCGTGCTGCGGCCGGCACACCGCGCTGATCCGAAGCCAGGAGCCAGGTGCTTCCCCTGGTTTCCCATGCGGGTGCAGGGTCCAAGGACTTGGGCCATCCTCCACTGCACTCCCGGGCCACAGCAGAGAGCTGGCCTGGAAGAGGGGCAACCGGGACAGAATCCAGCGCCCCGACCGGGACTAGAACCCGGTGTGCCAGTGCCGCTAGGCGGAGGATTAGCCTATTGAGCCGTGGCGCCGGCCGACCAACATGACTTAAGATGGTATGATGCACTCTTTTTTTTTTTTTAAGATTTATTTATTTATTTATTTTATATATATTTTTTGAGAGGCAGAGTTACTGAGAGAGAGAGGGAGAGACAGAGAGCAGTCTTACATTCACTGATTCACTCCCCAAATGGCTGCAACAGCAGGAGCTGAGCCAATATGAAGATAGGAGCCAAGAGCTTCTTGCCGGTCTCCCACACATGTGGAAGAGCCCGAGCACTTAGGCCATCTTCCGCTGCTGCTTTCCTAGGCCATTAGCAGGGAGCTGGATCAGAAGTGGAGCAGCCTGGACTGGAACCATCACCCATATGGGATACTGACGCTGCAGGCAGAGGCTTAATCTACTATGACACAGTGCCGGCCCCACATATTATATACTCTTGTTATGATATGAGGAGAGTGGCACTTTGTCCCCATGGTCTCCTACCCCAAAACTCATCTCTCCTGCATCAGATAAATCTCAAAATAGGAACAATCTACAAAGTACCTGACCAATACTAGGCCACACTGTTAAGGTCAACAAAACCAAAGAAGTCCAGGAAACTGTCATAGCCAGAAGGAATCTACGGAGATGTGACAAATAAATGCAATGTGGTAACCTGAAGGGATCTTAGAAAAACAACATTAGGCAGGGTAAGACATGGGAATAGTGAGTGGACTGACATGAGTAATAGTGTCTCAGTAACTGTGGGTTAATAGTGACAGATGCAACAAACAAATGGAGAAATTGGATGCGAGTGTAATTATTACTCTCTCCAGCCTTTGTAACATATATATAAAATTATTCTTTTTAAAAGTTTATTTAGAAAGAAAAAAAGTCTCTAATTTATCCTTTGGCTATTTATTGTTATTTTTATGTAAACAGAAACATGCCAGAAATGATCATTTTACCATTTGGCTCATTTATTCCCACAGAATAAAGCTATCAGCAATCTGCTCTAATCCCTGTATTGGAAAAGTTTATTCCCTTCTCTTTTACAAATATTTATTTAGCAAGCACCATGTTCCAGGAAATATATTTGGTGCTGGGGCTAGAGAGATTAATACAATCTGATTCCTATCCCACTGGAAGTTCCATTCTGAGAACACAGACTGACATAGAACGCGCTCTGTATCCCACTTCTCTATTCATATTAAGACTACAAAGAAAATTGTCACTGAGACTCTCCTCTGGATTTTAAAAACTCTTGTTTAGGTGAGACATGGCACCTTTAAACCTGCATTATCAATTAAGAAACACACAAGAATGATTAGCTACAAACCTGAAAGACAAGGGATATTCCAGAACTCCCTGCTTTTGGCATGAGGGCACATCCTCCCACTAACATTAAGCAGCATCTCATCAAGAAGGTACAAGAAGCAGTTCTTGACAAGTGGACAAATGACCCTCACCACATGGACAAGCGCTTGCTGGCCCTCATCTGCCTAGCCTATGCCACAGATGTCCTGGAGAATGCATTTGCTCCTCTTCTGGACAAGCAGGATGATTTAGCCTCCAAGCATGGAGAAGCTTCTCCGTTTAGACCCCTTCTGTGATGATTCAAGGCCAACGTCAGTAAGAGTCTGTGGGCAACAGGATCAGCATTCACCACGGAACTGCTCACTGTGATGCACGATGCATTCCCTTTCTCTCCTGCAAGTCAGTTGCTTCTATTCCAATAACTTCCGTTTTTCTGCAACTTACACTTTCACACGTGATAATAGACGTACTCCTCCCTCTCTCCCCCCATCCCCTCCTCTGTGTGTGTGTGTGGCTATTCTCACTGTAAGGTTTTGAATTTCTGTTATATTTACTTTCAAACCACCTCCAGATTTCATATATGCATGATTTGTATCTCCTCAATTTAAAAATTTTCTCTAAGTGGGGCTTGTGGGGAGCAACTCAGACTAGACTAAGTTACTGGAATTAAGACTTATTCTATGCATCTGCTCTCCCACAATATGGCGCTGGGAGAGGAGTAAACAGCTTCTACACAGCTGCCTCCAGTTCAATCAATAAGCAGCAGGACCTGCTCCTGATTGGAGGAGAGCAGCGTACTCAGCGTGTGGGTAGCAGAGCATGGATTGGTGGAGAGGACTATAAAGGAGGAGAGAGACAACATGCACCAGGAACATCTAAGAGGAACACCTGAGCAGCCCCCAAGAGAGCCGGCCGGCGGTGGGCCGCTCCCCCACAGAAGTGGGGAAAGTGGCAGGGGGAACCGCCCTTCCACGGAGGTGGAAGGGACGGTAGCCAATTGGGAAGAACCAGCAGCAAACCCGGGAAGGGCCGAGCAGACAAAAGAACAGCGCAGGGTCCTGTGTCGTTCCTCCGCGAAGACGGGGAGCGACAGGGCTGATGTTGCAGCATAGTGGGTAAAGCCTCTGCCTGCAGTGCCAGCATCTTATATGGGTACCGGTTCATGTTCTGGCTGCTCCACTTCCAATGCATCTCATGCTAGTATGCCTGAAAAGGCAGCAGAAGATGGCCCACGTACTTGGGCCCCTGCACCCATGTAGGAGATCCAGAAGAAGCTTCTGGCTTCAGATTGGGCCAGCTCTGACCGTTGTGACCATTTAGGGAGTGAAACAGCGGATGGAGGTTGCATCTATTTGTCTCTCCCTTTCTCTCTCTCTGTCGCTGTGCCTTTCAAAAAAATATTTTTAAAGATTTTCCTTAAGTATAAGTTCTATATTCTTCAAAAATTGAGATAGAAATTACACAAGGACTTTAATCCACTAATAGTATATATCTCTATAATAATATTTTATATCAGAGCTCAATTGAAATATATACCTTAAATTATTTTTACTTTCTTCTTTAAGATTTATTTATAAATTTGAAAGGCACAGTGGTAGAGAAGGGGAGGAACAGATCTTCATTCCACTAGTTTACTCACCAAATGGCCACAACAGCTGAAGCCAGGAGCCAGGAACTCCATCTGGGTCTCCCACATGAGTAGCAGGGGTCCTTGTACTTGGGTTGACTTCTGCTGCCTTCCTAGACGCGTTAGCAGGAAGCCGCATTGGAAGCGGAGCAGCCAGGACTCAAACTAGCACTCAGGTGTAGGATGCTGTTGTCGCAAGCAGCAACTTAGCCTTCTGCACTACAACATCAGTCCCACTTTCTTCATTCTTATGTTTGCGTGTGTGTGTATGTATGTGTGTTTCCAGTGTTTTTATTAAACTACATACAGCATAAGCAATAAAAATCTCTGCTTACACAGCTGTTTCCATCTAAAATAACTTGGTATCAGTTTCCCAGGTCTGTAGATAGGTTGTCATAGAGGACAGCTCTAGTGGCACTATAGACCTTAGTATTAGGCACAGCTCCAGAAACAAGCTGAGCCCTTCAGACTCTTTAGTATCAGACATGGCCCTAAAACTCTATGGCAAGCTGCAGAACAAAAGCTCCTGGATTCATGTGAAAGGTGTCCAGTCCAGGTCCTGAAGCCTCACAGGAAAGATAAGTGGGAGCTGCAGCTAAGTGGCCAACCCCAGTTACCAGAGTCTCCCAGGTTGATCTCACATGCAGTCGGAGATCCCTTGATTAGTATGTTTTAACTATTAAATCACAAATGCTTAAGTCATTATGTTAATTTAAATAATTAACTATTATTTTAAAGCATTAATAATATCATTAGAGGTAAACAGTTCCATAAAAGCCATTTGGGTTGTGATAGTTGATACTGTGTATAGTGTGAGCTGCATATGAGTAATTCTTGGCCCTGCACACCACCCAGGAAGTACAGAGGTATGAGGGCAGCTTAAATGGAAAAATTCCAATTCTGTATTTCTTCTCTGCAGTTCTCAGGCTATTGCCTTCGGATTCAGATATTCCCTAATGGTTGACAAGAGGAGAGCAGCTCCAAGGATCCAGTAGTCACATGGTGATCTCTAGATTGGAAGAGGTGAGAAGCAATGTCTTGGGGATCCCAGATGATAGGATTTTTGCCATCTTAGTCACCATCTTACCCTCTAGGTAACTAACAATATCCCAAGCTGTACGGGAAAAACAAAGTCATTAAGATAATCCACCACTCTTATCTGATGCCTGAAATGTCAAAAAAAATTTTTTTCCCAAGAAAGTCCAGGTGTACTCTGGTTAGCAACAGGCCACCTTTGTCTACAAAGATGTCTCATGGCTCAGGGATTCACTGTTTTGTGGCTACTCAAGACCACGCTCTATCCACAAGTCCCTAATACATCGTACTGTATAATTCTGGATTTATCCACCTCTTTCTTGAATCTCATAGTCCTTTCCATGTTTGGCAGTCAGTTCTTGTATAATGAGTTTTCCTAAAGCAGTGTCTTTTCCTCCTATATATTTTAAAATGTGATAAAGCCTTTTTCTGACTGCAGCAGGTATATTCTCAAGTCTCATTGGCTGATTGTCATCAGATAACCATTTCTAAACCAACTACTGATCAATTCACACTTTGTGGGTTATCAAGAGAGGGGCTCTGTGTTCTCTAAAGCATGTGGTAATTGGTGTAGGGAAAACAAATGGAGTGTTCTGTTAGTAACAAAGAAGAAAAAGTTTCTGAGTATGCAGCCAATGATGTATAACTTTCTGTGGTAGATTAGCTATGGCTATAAATCCCTTGCAACTCTTCCCATTAAAAAGTGAAGTTGAAATCGGAGAAGACCTCCTGAAATGTGGCCCCTTAAAGTTCCCTAGAAATGCTATCTGGGGTGCCACAGGTGCTACCGGAATTTGGGGTGCCTTACGATTTCAGCACGGACTTATTACTAAATCCCCGATATTAATAAGCCCAAGAGGGTTCTTGCCTAATATTTAGAGAAGAATTCTAAATACCGGCACAAATAAATGAGGCAGCATGGTACGTTTTAAGCTTTTATTTAGTGAGAAAGATGCATAAGAGAGTGAGAGTTTTATTTAAGAGAGAGAGGTAAATAGGGGTTCATACCAAGCACCAGGAACCAGCCACATGGATGAGCATCTAGAAGGCCATGCGCCCTGGAGGTGTGGGGCTACAGCAAGCCCCTTCCTAGCAAGAGGCCAGGGAAAAAGAGCAGGCTGGGCCACACCGTGGCCCGGCTTTTAACCCACTTCCAAAGGGGAGTGGTTAATTAACCTGATTGGCTGGTGGGCACGCAGGTGTGGCCAGGTAGGGGCATGAGGCCACACAGGGGCGTGGCGAAGGCGTGGTCTTCCAGTTCACAAATCTGATCAATTTTTACCTGCATGTCTGCCTACTTCAAAGTTGGAACGGGTATTTGGCCTACTGGGTAAGACGATACTTTGGGACATCCAAATCCCATACCAGAGTGTCCGGGTTGGAGTCCCAGCTCCCAAATCCAGCTTCCTGCTAATGCACATGCTAGCACAAAGCAGATAATGGCTCAAGTAGTTGAGTCCCTATCACTCATATGGGAGACCTGGATTGGGTTCCAAGCCTCTGCATTTAACCTGGGCTCAGCAATTGAATCAGCAGATGGAAGCTCTGTCTCTGATTCTTTTTCTGTGTGTCTGTCTCTTTTTGTCTCTGCCTCTCAGTAAAAATTTTCAAAGATCATAATAAGAGATGGAGATTACTTCCCCAACTCATCACTCTAGGTTGTCTTTGGCTTTTGTGTTACCTAATAAAACACAGCATAAGTGACACTTTTTAAGCTCCAGATCTGGGACACATGAGATGATGTTTTTGTCTTTATTCTCTTGGGACGCTTCTTGAGATCACCATATCATGATGAAGCCCAGAATAAAAGACCATATGAAAAGAGAAACCCACCCATCCCAGCTGTCACAGCTAAGTTCAGCACCAGCCAGTTGACCTTGTCAGCTGCAGATATCCGTGTGAATGAGCCCAAGTGAAAGCAGCGGAGAACTGCTTAGCCAGCCACAGAATTTTGTGAAATAACAAACTGTTGTTGATTTAAGCCACTAAGTTTCTGGGTATTTTATTCTACAAAAAAAGCTTAGCTGAAAGAGAAATTTATACTGAAAGTGGGGTGCTGCTATGAACAACTCAACACTGCTGCATTGGCATTGGACCTGGGGAGCAGACAGACTGAAGAAGAGCAGCAAGGAAACGTATTTTGTGCTAGTGGGAAAAACAATGGACAAAACTGTTGTCTGGAGTGATTAGAGGGTCGAAAATGTAGGTAATCGTGGCAGATTCTTGCTTGATTGGTCTTATAGGAGAAAAATCTTCATACATCACTTTGTGACTGGGACACCCCCCCCCCCATTCACAGCAAAAGACTAATTAACAAGAGAAAGACTTAGTGCTTTGGTTTGAATGCTTGTCCCCTTTGAAACTCACCTTGAAATTTAATTGCCATTGTTAAAGATATTAAGAGGTGGAACTCATAAGAGGTGATTAGGGCTGTGGGCTCTGCTGTCATGAATGGATTAACGCCCTTGTTGAGGGAATAAATTCTTTAAAAAGAGTGAGCTGGGCTCTCTTTCTTGCCCTCCCCTGTCCTGCCATCATAAGTAGTGACTTCCTCTTTGCCAGATGCCAACGCTTTGATCTTGGATTTCCCAGCCTCCGGAACTGTGTAAAAAACACTTCTATTCATTATAAATTACCCAGTCTGTGCTAATCTGTTATAACAGCACAAAATAGACTGACAGATTTATTTAATGGACATTTCATGTGACATGGAAGCCTTCAGAAATGGGATAATCCGTGTCTCTAGAAGGATGGTCATGCAGACATATTAAAAGGGTGTGATCCGATGGCAGTAAACCGGGAAGGGGCAGGGGGACTCAGCAAGGTCTGCTTGTTCAATTCTTCTTGGCATCTCTGTGTCTCATGACCTCCTTTAGGGGAAGGTCAGCTTCACTGTGCTTCAGGGAAGAATGGTGGGAGAAGGTCAGAGAAATTCTCCTGCTTCTGCAGTTTTCTCAAGTCCCAGGGTGCCATGTTTTGAGATACTGTATCCTGAATACCCTCAGCCCACAGTTAGCCCTATCTCCAGGTAGCTACACTTTTGTGTGGTTCCCTCCTGTGCTGACTCTAGCAAACCTAACACAAGCCAGGGCTTGATCAGTATTTTCACGTGGCTTTTTCCTTTGGAATGCTTCTTCTTAGAGTCTAGCCATTATACTTTGAAGAAATGAGAACAGCTATGTGGAGAGGTCTGAATGGAAAAGAATGAGGACCAGTGTTAGTGCTCCACCCCAGCAATGCAGTGAGTCCAAATTGAATCCCCCAGTCACCCCAGCACCACAAGCAACACCACATAAAGCAGAACCATCAGGCCAAGCCATAGCATCATGAGAAACAATGGGTTATTATTGCTGCATTAAGACAGGAAGTTTGGGTATGGTTTTATATAATATTAGACAGTTGAAACAGTACTGGACATTGTGAGTCTGAATGTTAGGGGCTGAATTGTATCCCCTTCCAAAATTCATATGTGGAAAAGCTAACCACTAATGTGACTGTATTTGGAAATAGAGACTGCAGAGAGGTAAGTAAAGTTAAATGGTGTCATAAAAGTGGAGACTTTATCCAATAGGATTGATATCCTTGCAAGAAGGACATTTTCTCTCTCCCTCTCCCTCTCCCCCTCCTTCCCTCCTCTCTTTCTCTCTCTCTCTCTCTCTCTCCCTCCCTCCCTCTCCCTCTTCCTCTCCCCACGTGTATACACAGAAAAAACTATAAGAGGACACAGCGAGAAAGCAGTCATTTACAAGCCAGGAAGAGAGTCCTCACAAGAAACCAACCCTGTTATCACCTTGATCCTGAACTTCTAGACTGAGGAACTGTGAGAAAAGGCATTTCTGTTGTGTAAGTCGCCCAATCTGTGCTATTTTGTTATGGCAAAAAGAACAAACTAACATACTGACTCAGGAGATTTCCACACTGAATGCTGAGAAGTGCTCATTGGCTTCATTTTAACTGCATGTGAATAAAATATAGGGAGAGTAGAACTAAATAAGAAGCAGTTTGCAAGCAGAATCTAGGGGGAATATAAAGGCCCCAGGATGTGCTGGGTTGGAAATTTAAACTGTTTCTAAAGATCTTCAAAGTATTAACAGGGACATGAGATCTAGAGAAAATCAAAGGTGTGACTCTAATACACACCCCTCCACTTTGATGTCCTCACAAACACTGAGTGTGGTGCCTACTTTTTATCTCAGCTAGATAAGAGTGCCTGGAAGAATCTTTTTTTTTTTTTTTAAGATTTATTTATTTATCTGAAAGGCAGAGATACAGAGAGATAAGGAGATAGAGAGAGAGAAAGATATCTCCCATCTGCTGATTTACTCCCCAAATGGCCACAATGGCCGAGGATGAACCAGGCTGAAGCCAGGAGCCAGGAGCTTCTTCGAGGTCTCCCACGTGTGTTCAGAAGCCCAAGCACTTGGGCCATCTTCTGCTGCTTTCCCATACGTATTAGGAGGGAATTGGATCAGAAGTGGAGCAGCTGGAATAGAACCAGTGCCCATAAGGGATATCCGTACTGCAGGTGGAGGCTTAGCCTTCTACACGACAGTGCCAAACCCTCAAAGAATCTTAAGGACACTTTGATCAAATCTTCCCACTTGGCCCAATGCAGCAAGAGGCTTACATTGAAAGCAAATAGATGTGTCTTTAGGGACAACCCCTTTCAGATTCATGGGACACTCATACAGTTTTTGAGGGAATTTTGCTCATGAAAATAATGACACCTTGGATGAAGCAGGACAGACATAGTTTAAAAGAAAAAGAGGCAGGGTCAGCACTGTGGCATGGTAGGTTAAGCCTCTGCCTGTAGCGCTGGCATCCCATGTGCATGCTGGTTCCTGTCCTGGCTGCTCCTCTTCTGATCCAGCTCTGCTATGGCCTGGAAAAGCAGTGAAAGGTGGCCCAAGTGCTGGCCTTCTGCACCCACATGGGAGACCCAGAAGAAGCTCCTGGCTCCTGGCGTTAGATTGGCCCAGCTCCAGCCATTGCAACCACTTGGGGAGTGAACCAGCAAATGGAAGGCCTTTCTCTCTGTCTATCCCTCTCTCTATCAATAACTCTGCCTCTCAAATAAATAAAATCTTAAAAACAAACAAACAAACAAACAGGAAAAGAGCACCTCTGGGGACCCAACTTTCTGCAGCTAGAACTGTCTGAGAAGACTACTCAGCTGCAAACACAGACTGCTTATGGGGGAAAACAAATGTTTTGGAAGGTAGAGGCAAGATTCCAGAGAATGGAGCCAAGCCATAGATTTGGAAACCACTTCTAGGGAAGAGGCAATGGCCCCAGTCAAGGAATATTCCTCCCAATGTCAGGGGTACTGGCAACATATGCCTGGCTAGATTTCACAACTGTTCAGAGCCATGACTCTTGGGGGATTTCTGTGTGCGTGTGTGTGTGTGTGTGTGGGGTTTTTTTTTTTTTTTTTTTTTTTTTTTTTTTTTTTTTGCTATTGTTGCCGTTTTTGAACAAAAGTTTGTATTGTGTTATGCTGTGCCTTTCTCATCATTGTATATTAAGAACTGGGGGAAGAGGGACAGTTAATTTTTCTTTCTAGCTTACAAACAACCTGATTAAGGGGAACCACCACAAGGAGTTATAGCTAAGGAGCCTTGCCCAGATCGATGTACATGTGCACTTGGAGCCTAGCACTGTAAATAGATGACAATTTGGAGGGCCTTCTGTGTATTCTGCATGCAAGAGTCAAAGAGTTTAACCCACTGCAAAGTTAAGAGGAACCATTCCCAGAACCACCTTCCTTTCTGACACCAAGTACAAGTTTGGAGGACTTCCCCAAATCACCTTACTATCTTCCATAATTGTTGTACTCGTTTATACTCCCACCAACAGGGCTGGCGCCGTGGCTCACTTGGTTAATCCTCCACCTGCGGTGCCGGCATCCCATATGGGCGCCGGGTTCTAGTCCTGCTTGCTCCTCTTACAGTCCAGCTCTCTGCTGTGGCCCGGGAAGGCAGTGGATGATGGCCCAAGTGCTTGGGCTCCTGCACCCGCATGGGAGACCAGGAGGAAGCACCTGGCTCCTGGCTTCGGATCGGCACAACGTGCTGGCTCCAGCCATAGAGGCCATTTTGGGAGTGAACCAATGGAAGGAAGACCTTTCTCTCTGTCTCTCTCTCTCACTGTCTAACTCTGCCTGTCAAATAAATAAATATATTCTCACCAACAGTACAGTGTATTAGGGTACCTTTTTCTCTACATCCTCACCAGCATTTTTAATATTTATTAATTTATTATTTGAAAGGCAGAGTAACAGAGGGGGAGGGCAGAGACAGAGAGACAGAGATCTTCCACCCACTGGTTCACTCCCCAGATGGCTGCAATGGCTGGAGCTCAGCCAATCTGAAGCCAGGAGCCAGGAGCTTATTCTAGGTGTGTCATGTGGGTGCAGGGGCTCAAACACTTGGACCATCTTCCACTGCTTTCCCAGGTGCACTAACAGGGAACCGAATTGGAAGTAGAACAGCTGGTACTTGAACTCACCACAGTGCTGGCCCCTCTCTATTTTTTTTATATTTATTCTATTTATTTGAAAGGTAGAGTGACAGAGAGAGAGGCAAAGACAAAAATCTTCCATCTATTGGTCCACTCCCCAAAAAGCAAGCCTGTCTTCCACTGCCTTCCCAGGCACATTAGCAGGGAACTAGATCAGAAGCAGAGCAGCTGGGACTTAAACCAGCATACCAATATGGGATCTGGCCTCACAGGGGATTGCTTAACCCACTGTGCCCCAACACCAATCCATGCCTCTCTAATTTAGCACAGTCTACCCTCAAACAATATATTACCACATGAAAAGTACAGGTACATGTTAATTCCTCTCTTTTGTCCCTTCTGCTACTGCTGTCATATTTCTATCCCTACCTACATTATGAATTCCACAATATATTATTTTTACGTTACACAGTCAAAAATATTCTACAGAAATCAACAAACCAGGGGTGGGGGAAGTACTTTTATTCTTACCCACTTTAAAAAAATTACCATTATTGCTATTCTTTGTTCCTTTGGGTAGATGTGAATTTCTATCTAGTGTCATTTTTCTTTAGCCTGAATAGCACTTTCTTTAACCTTTCTTGTTATTCAGGTCAGCTGTGAAAAATTCTCTGTTTTTGTTTAACAGAAAAAAATATCCTTATTTTACATTCATTATTGAAGAATATTTTCCTGGAAATAGAATTCTAAGTGGACAGATTTGTTGTTGCTGTTTTTCTTTTAGCACCTTGAAGACCCTGATCCTCCATCTTCCAGATTTTATCATTTCTGATGGAGAAGTCAGGGTCATGTTATGATTACACCCTGTATGTCGTATGTTGTCTTTGTCTACCTCCTTTTAAGATTTCCTTTTACTTTAAGTTTTTAGCCACTGACCTAATTTGACAGTGACATACTCAGTGTTTATGCACATTCTACTTGAGGTTCACTGAAATCTTTGATTTGGATTTATGAGTTGATTTTTTTTTAAAGATTTTATTTGAGAGACAGAGTTGAGAGAGAGTGAGTGAGCAAGCTTCTAACCACTGGGTTACTCCCCAAATGGCTGCAGTGGCCAGGGCTGAGTCAGGCTGAAGCTAAGAGCCATTCACTTCTTTTGGGTCTCCCATGGAATTGAGCCGTCCTCCGCTGCTTTACCAAGTATATTAGCAAGGAGCTGGATTGGAAGTGGAGCAGCCAGGGCCCAAACCAGTGCCCATACTGGATGCTGATGCGGCAGGTGGTAGCTTAATCCTCTGTGCCACAGCTCCAGCCCTGAGTTGATATTTTTCAACAAATTTCCTCTTCAAATGTTTCCCTCTTTTTAAATTTCTCTTTTTATAAAGTTCTGGTTGTCACATAGGACTCTGAGATTTTTCATTTTTAAATATTTCTTTCTCCTTGTTTTTTAGTTTGGATAATTCTTATTTCCCTATCTTTAAATTCTTTGACCCTTACTTCTACAATATCCAAACTGTTGCTAATCCCATGTAGTAAATTTTTCATTTCAAAACGTCGTCTTCCGTGTTGGAGGTGCTCACATTCCCAGAGATTCTTGTGTACCCATTTATATTTAAAAATAGGACCCAGATAAGCTAAGAGCTCTGTGCTTGTGAACAAGTTGGTCAGCTTTGCTGTGGAATGATCCAGGGGGAGCAATGGCCATTATTTCAGTGAAACTACAGGGGCCAAAACATGGAGGTCTTTTCTCTAGGACCACTCCATGCTCCATTCTTGCCTGGCTGAGACTTGATGCTGGACTTCAGAGAAGGAGAAAGGAAGAGACTTGTGATGGAGATGATAGGAACAATTGCCATCTTGCCTTCTCGATCATGTGAAGGCAAAGAAAAGTGACAAATCCTGAACACAGACCCACACATAGCAATTATATTTTCAGTGCATTATATTTGAGTACATTATTCCACATGTACAGATAATCCAATTTCACCAGGTGTCTGTTTTTCCACTGTTTTGTTTTCAGTCCCACTTCTCATCCTTATCTGTCAGTGCATATCCACTATTTGGCCCCAAAGTTCTCTAGAGTTCTATCAGCCAACTAGCCTTCCTTCTCGCCAAGATTTCCCTCTGGGAACCTTTAAGCTATGCCTCTGAGGTAGGCGGCCAGCTAGTGACTGAGAGCTGTGCAAACCTCCCCTCCTTCTGTGCTGACCAAACATGGCTACAGGCCCAGTGCATCCATCCCCATTCATGTGCCTGAAACTCACATCCCAAATGCACCAGATGCTATGACACTTTCCTACACATCACCACACGCACTATAGTCCTGCCTAGACTCCACATCTTCGAATATTCAGTTAAGCCCTGTCCAGGCTACCACCCCTACCCCATAAAAGGAACACCCAAACTTTGCTAATTATAGCTCATTCTCTTTCCTGAGCTTGCCCACATTTGTGTCTTTGTGTGTACTATCACTTTAAATACATCTTATTTTCCTGCATACTTCTATGTAAGTCTCCTCCTTGAATACTTTTCTCCTATGGAGGCAAGAACCTGAAACAAGCCCAGGCAGGGGCCAAGTTCCCCCACAACACCTATACCTGCATATAAACTAGCACTGCTCTGGCCACTTCTCATCCACCAATGGCCTTTCTATCTTATATATCATTATTTGGACTTACATATTTTTCTTTCATTAGCTGTCATTACAGAAGAGTCTCAAGAGAGACAAATAGCAAACAAGTGGATCAACCATTTTGGATGAAAAACTTTTAGGTACCATAAGATCTTTTTGCAGAGTGTCAAAGATATCTTTTTTAAAAAAATACTTATTTATTTATTTGAAAGTCAGAGTTACACAGGGAGAGAGAGAGAGACAGAGAGAGAGAGAGGTCTTCCATCCCCTGGTTCACTGCCCAATTGGCCACAACAGCCAGAGCTCTGCTGATCTGAAGCCAGGAGCCAGGAGCTTCTTCAAGGACTTGGGCCATCTTCTACTGCTTTCCCAGGCCACAGCAGAGAGCTGGATCAGAAGTGGAGCAGCTAGGTCTCCAACCGGTGCCCATAAGGGATGCCGGTGCTTCAGGCCAGGGCGTTAACCCGCTGCTCCACAGTGCTGGCCCCAATGTCTTTTTTTTTTTTTTTTTAGGATTTATTTTATTTATTTGAAAGTCAGGGTTACACAGAGAGAGAAGGAGAGAGAGAGAGAGAGAGAGAGAGAGAGGTCTTCCATATGCTGGTTCACTCCCAGTTGGCTGCAACAGTCAGAGCTGTGCTGATCCGAAGCCAGGAGCCAGGAGCTTCCTTCAAGTCTTCCACATAGGTGCAGGGGCCCAAGCACTTGGGCCATCTTCCATTGCTTTCCCAGGCCATGGCAGAGAGCTGGATTGGAAATGGAGCAGCTGGGTCTTGGGGTCTTGAACCAGTGCCCATATGGGATACCGGCACTGCAGGCTTTACCCACTATGCCACAGTGCCAGCCCCCCAAAATGTCTTAAGATTGCAGTCAAATCAGAGAAATACTTTGCAGTGAGATTGAGGAAGCAGTATTCTCCATCAAATCATATACATTAGGTTATTAATTATGGCCTTATCATCTGCTAGTTATTGGGGCAAGTTATTAGATTGCTCAAAGTCTTAGTTTCTTCTCTAAAATGTGATTAAGAATATCTTAAGTATTATTGAGTTATAAGCACATACAATGTGTTTAATCAATATCCACTTTTGCTTTGAAATGAATAAGCAAAAGATAAATAGTGATAATGTTCATCAAGGCATTTTTTTTTTTTTTTTGACAGGCAGAGTGGACAGTGAGAGAGAGAGACAGAGAGAAAGGTCTTCCTTTGCCATTGGTTCACCCTCCAATGGCTGCTGTGGCCAGCGCGCTGTGGCTGGCGCACCGCGCTGATCCAATGGCAGGAGCCAGGTGCTTTTCCTGGTCTCCCATGCGGGTGCAGGGCCCAAGCACTTGGGCCATCCTCCACTGCACTCCCTGAGGCATCTTTTTTGATAAAAGCAAAGTTGTAGAGTAAGTTGGTGACAACTTAATGACAATTGTGAAAAGGAGGGGGGGGCATTTCCTTTTCCATTGGCTTCAGTTTAGATGTCTAGTTAAGTGTTGCCTTTTGAAACTTTACTGTTCCTTCCCTTCCTAGACGATTTTTTCCTTTCTTCTTTCTGCATCCCCAGTCTTGCTTAAAAAGAAGATAGATGAAGCTTGCCAGCCATGGTCCCTGCAGGAAGCTGACTTAACTTCAACTAGCTCCAAAGAAGGCACTTGAATAAGGGAATTCCTTCGCGGTGTGGATAGGGAGTAAACAAAGGCTGTTGAGACATACAGAGTCTAGCAGCAGAGAGCAGCCATTACCACATCAAGGGCAAAAGAAACAAAGGGGAAAAAATAGAATTGCTGGAGCCCAGTGAGAACTGGGATTGTGGAGAAGGGGCCATTCAGTAGAATGTATAATTGTGGGGAGAGACAGCTAGTGTCAGAGCTGTAACACCAAAAGAGAGTAAGAGAAGAAATAACACAATGTGCCAACTGGAAGCTAGTTGTCAAGGGAACCTGGGAGACACAGTGCATGGGACCAGCCTCCCTGGGAAGACTTCATAGGCAAAAGGAAAGCAATCAGTACATGAAGACTTTAAGAAATATCTGTCACATTACTTGGAGGAAAATCAAAATGTGTGAAAAGTCTAAGCATTCTCAGTGATGTAAAGTGGCTGAATGAGAAAACCAAGGACCATCTTGTTAAAAAAAAAAAAAAAAAAAGTCCTTCGCTTTACCTTTGCTGCCTGTCCTTTTAGATGAGGATGGGGGTGCAGGCATTTCCAGTTAGAAATTAAGATTGCTTTATACTGCATGTTCCATGCCTTAAGGTGGCTCTTAATTTATCACCTCATTGATGGAGCCAACTGCCACTTAGGGGAAAAACAGACCAGGAGCAACATAGTCAGCTCTGGAAGAGTGGAAATGGCCAGGCTAGGACATCAGGCAACTGTTCCCAGTGTTTTCAGTTCCAAGAAATGTCTCAGCCCTGTCATGGATGTCTCCATGGATTTATTTAAAAACTCAAATACCACAGATTTATTTATTGTGTGCTGAGAAATCCACTGTGACTTCAGTTGTTAAGTTCTGGATGACACTTAGTTTAGCATGATCCTAGAAATAGATAATTTATTCCTTGCATTTTACTTAAAGTCTAATGGGATGCCAGGCTGACTTTCACTTTGATATGAAAGCCTTATTACTTTATCCAAAAAGAATGTCCATTTTACAAAGGTATAGCTGACATGGTGGTGCTTTGTATCCAGTACATGTATCTATCAAGTAGTGTGTACCTTATTTCAGGTTATGGTTTCTCCTACCAAGAATCAATAGATCACACTCCTAAATTTAAAAGCATGCATGCATTTTTCTGGGAAGAAGACTTATGGTTCCCATAAATACTCAAAAACTATGCCTTCCTCTGCCTCTAAATCAACCAGCACTCATCTATTTTTTATTTTTTATCAACAGATGACCTACCTTTTATTTTATCATTCGGGTTTATACATTTTTCATTCATTAGTGTCATGAGACTCTTGAGAGAGAAAATACAAACAAGTGTGGTCAAGTGTTTTCAATATTAAGAACCATGGCTAATTATAAATATATTTGGAGGGAAACGTGAGTGAAGGATGAGTGCTAAAAAAAATTTTTTTTCAAATTAGGGAATGGAATTTATCACAAAGATGATCTCCCTGATAGTATTGTGGACTAACTGTGGTGATTTAGGTGAAAGAGTTTGGGGTGTAGAAAAATAAAAAATGAGACAATATTTTTCTCTAATATGATGGTTTGTCCCAGGACGGGGTTGATCTCATGATTGTGGATTATGACCCATTCTCTTAAGCTTTGCATCATAGTTCCTTCTGGATTTTACTTGATGGTAGGATGATGTTCTCCAGCCTGACAACAAGACTATTATAGGCAACCCCATTGCTAGAATAATTGGCACTCCTTCCTAGGAATGGTGAGTTGATATAAAGTAACTACTTCCTGTTTTGATAAGTATTGCATGGACACCGGGTAAGGAAGGGATCACAAACTCAAACGGCTACCTGGAGCTGGGCCTTGTCCCGGGCAGGCAAGTGGTACTGAACTGAAGAATTTATGGGCTGGCGCTGTGGCTCACTAGGCTAATCCTCCACCTAGCGGAGCCGGCACACCAGGTTCTAGTCCCGGTCGGGGCGCCAGATTTGTCCCGGTTGCCCCTCTTCCAGGCCAGCTCTCTGCTGTGGCCCGGGAAGGCAGTGGAGGATGGCCCAAGTGCTTGGGCCCTGCACCCCATGGGAGACCAGGAGAAGCACCTGGCTCCTGCCTTCGGATCAGCGCAGTGCGCCGGCCGCAGCGCGCCAGCCGTGGCAGCCATTGGAGGGTGAACCAACGGCAAAAGGAAGACCTTTCTCACTGTCCACTCTGCCTGTCAAAAAAAAAAAAAAAAAAAGAATTTATGCACTCTCTGAAGGGCACAGCCTTTACTCAATTCCATTTTTTATATAAAAAAAATTACAATTTGTAAAAATTGGCAACTAATCCAAAACATTTTAAAACAATGTGTCGGATGAACATATGTTTTGAGGGTGTATTTGGCCCAGGGGCTGCTGGTTGGGTCCCTGTGTAAAGGAGTTGCTCCCAAGCCTGGCTGCTGATCAAAATCATCTGTGGAGCTTAAAAAACACAGATGCCCAGTCCCTCCCCAGACTTGCTGAATCGAATCTCTGGGGCTGATGCTGAGGCACAGCCAAGTGTGAGAATCATGAGAGCAAAGAACTGGTTGATGAAACAGCATTTGCTTATCCTTAAGGTATAAACTTCAAAAAAGACCACAATAAAAGAAGTCAGAAGATAAATGGAGAAACTGTCCCCATGGAAGAGCAAAAATGGTGAAGGCTATAGGAAAGCCTTTAAACACCTTCTCCCATGTTTCAATTTTATTTTTCTAATCCTTTCATATAACTGCATTTTCCAATATGGTAGCCACTAGTCACTGGGGGATACTTAAGTATAAATAAAATGTAAAGTTCAATTCCTTAGTTGCACTAGCCACATTTCAAGTGGTAAGTAGTCATATGTGGCTAATGGCTCCTGAATTGGACAGTGCAGATATAAAATACTTCATCGTTGCAAGAACCTAATGGACACCCCAGGTATAAAGATCATAAGTGAAAATCAAGAAAATGTTGTAGATTTTTGAAGCCATTCACATTGGACTCTGATGTTTCAAGAGATAAGTAACTATTAGTACAGAATAGAACATTTCAAAATTGATCACATGAATGCATGCTCTTAAAGAGAGTGATGCTTATGGAATGTAAATTAATTAGTAGACCTGGAGATTTTTATAAAGTGAAAAAAAATGTGTGCAACCATTGGACAAATGTTTATCTGGTGCCTTCTAGATGCCAAGCATTCTATTCTTTGTGTTTTGAATTATTCATGGAATCAAGTAAGGTTAAAATAATTGACTTGGGAAACTTCCAACTGTTATATTCGCAGGTATGCATCTTACCCTTATTTTTCAGCCTACATTTCCTCTTTAATTATATGGATTTTCCTTTAATGCAGCAGCCATCATTAGGTTAAAACATGTTACTTGGTATAGGTAATGTAGCTTAATGGCCAAAAGGAAGAAAGAAGTAGCAATAGGAAAGGAGTTTTCTCTTTGCCAAAAAGAATAGCTTGCCTGGTGATGAGTTTTGATCTGACCATGACTGGGTATGGACATGACTATACATGACAGCAGCCCTCATACATAGACATGACAGCAGCCCTCATCTAACACCAGCAAGCAGAGTAACATTTTATATAGGCATTCAACCACCATTGATACATACGTCTTATTCCTATTTAAACCATGTTCAGTAGCACCAACATTCAGAAATACAGACAAGATAGGGTCCTTTTTTTTTTTTTTTTTTTTTTTGACAGGCAGAGTGGACAGTGAGAGAGAGAGACAGAGAGAAAGGTCTTCCTTTGCCGTTGGTTCACCCTCCAATGGCCGCCGCAGCCGGCGCGCTGCGGCCGGCGCACTGCGTTGATCCGATGGCAGGAGCCAGGAGCCAGGTGCTTTTCCTGGTCTCCCATGGGGTGCAGGGCCCAAGCACCTGGGCCATCCTCCACTGCACTCCCTGGCCACAGCAGAGAGATGGCCTGGAAGAGGGGCAACCGGGACAGAATCCGGCGCCCCAACCGGGACTAGAACCCGGTGTGCTGGCGCTGCTAGGCGGAGGATTAGCCTAGTGAGCCTCGGCGCCGGCCTAAGATAGGGTCCTTTTTTAAAAAAAAGATTTATTTATTTTTTACTTGAGAGAGTTACACAAAGAGAGGAGAGGCAGAGAGAGAAAGAGAGGTTTTCCATCCAATGGTTCATTCCCCAATTGGCCGCAATGGCCGGAATGGCCGAAACTGCACCAATCCGAAGCCAGGAACCAAGAACTTCTTCCAGGTCTCCCACATGGGTGCAGGGGTCCAAGGACTTGGGCCATCCTCTACTGCTATCCCAGGCCATAGCAGTGAGCTGGATCAGAAGTGGAGCGGGGACTAGAACCGGCACCCATATGGGATGCCAGCACTTCAGGCCAGGGCGTTAACCCACTGTGCCACAGCGCCAGCCCCACAAGTTAGGATCCTAAAGTTAAAGGCTTTGGGCCCAGAGATTAAGTGTAAACTTTTAAATTGGTACAAAAATCTGGACTCGGGAAACAGAACATTCTAAATTTAAAAAGAGTTTTAGGAACAAAAATATCATAAAATAATCTGGGATAAAAACATGGTTGGATACTGTTGAGAATTGCTGAACATAATGCATCTTTATGGAGATGCTGACTGAAATGAGAGCACACTGAGTGATGACGTTAACAGGGCACAGGGTGGGAGTCAAGGTGACACTGTGCAAGATGGGATGGTTGGGGGTCTATAAGTCTCTTCTCCAGTCATGAACAGTTAATGAATTCCTAAGGGCCATATGGATTAAATTTTAAGTGTTCTAACAAGTTAACATATTCTTTGTCTGTGGTATAAATCTGACTGGGTATTTTATAGTCTCCATGAGGCTCTTGGGATAATAAAAAAGGCTGGGGCTTCTTATGGAATGCAGGAAACAGTGGAGTGCTTATCTTTGTAGTGGTTGCAAGTCTCTGATAGTGTTAAGGAGTCATTACAAAGGGACAAGAATCTGGGAGTTTTGTTGATAGTCTTTTACATTAGAAACTCTGCTTATCTAATCTTTTTTTTTTTTTTTTTAATTTTTTTTTTTTTTTTTTTTTTTTTTTGACAGGCAGAGTGGACAGTGAGAGAGAGAGACAGAGAGAAAGGTCTTCCTTTGCCGTTGGTTCACCCTCCAATGGCCGCCGCTGCAGCCGGCGCACCGCGCTGATCTGATGGCAGGAGCCAGGATCCAGGTGCTTTTCCTGGTCTCCCATGGGGTGCAGGGCCCAAGCACCTGGGCCATCCTCCACTGCACTCCCTGGCCACAGCAGAGAGCTGGCCTGGAAGAGGGGCAACCGGGACAGAATCCGGCGCCCTGACCGGGACTAGAACCCGGTGTGCCGGCGCCGCAAGGTGGAGGATTAGCCTATTGAGCCACGGCGCCGGCCATGCTTATCTAATCTTGTAGCATGAGCTATCTCCTCTATAGAAATGTCAGCAAGGTTCATTTGGTTCACCATCATCAACAACTTATACTAAAAAGTACCACGGTGACTTGAGTTTCTCTCCTACACACACACACACACACAGAGAGACACACATATCTATATTTATATTATAGATAATGATCCATGTTAGATGATGGAAGCAAAAGATCAAACACAGACTCTTCCCTTGAGGAATTTATCTTCTCAAAGGGGAATTTTATATGTAGACAATTACATATAAGGAGATACAGAACTGAGGGAATGACATCAATAAATACTGGCAGAGATTGGAGATTATGGAAATTAAGTATTGCTTTGCCTGATACGTTTTAGAAGAGATAAAGAGCAAGAAGAGAGAACATTTTTGTTGTTGCTACATCTGAAGGCTGCACTCTTATTGTTTTAATCTTGGTCATCATCTTGTATTGAAATGGCCCCTAGCACTCCTACTCCCCAACTGAAACCAGTTGAAGCAAGAATTTGAAATGAGGCCAAGAAAGAAGTAGGTAGTGAATGGAAGGTAGAGTCTTACAACCCAGACATGTCTGGGATCTAAATCACCAAAGAGATGAGCAAGCCAGGGTGGTGCTGAGCAATGTGAAGGGGTGCATGACAAAGAAGAACTTTGCCCAATGTCAGGAACCATGTCATAGGCTTGTCTTTCAAAAGAGCCACTGTGGAGCTGACTGGTTAATAGTGAGGAGCATGATACCGAACATTACAAATTGCACCTATACCTTTGGTGAGATTACCCAAACATCATCAGCGAAAGAGAAGCAAAACCCTCAGTGCTGGTTGCATTACCCAGGGACATTATTTATGTGAAGTGGACCTCACCATGGGTGAACAGTCATCTTTGTATTGATGGCGTGAAAGCAGTGCTATCAGGTGGAATTGCAAAACAGCATTACAGGTAGAGCAATAAGCTTAAATAAATATTTAACATACTAAAATATCCTAGGCCCTTTGATTGCTTTTCCTCAGATAGAAAGAAAGACTTCCTGCTAGGAACTGTGTTTCCTTGAGTGGTCTTGACCTCACTAAAGTTGATTTGGCTTTATCACATTGTCGAAAATTAAGAGTTCTATTTTTTTGAAGATTTATTTATTTCTTTGAAAGGCAGAGTTACAGAGAGGCATAAGCAGAGAGAGAAAGAGAGAGAGATAAAAAATCTTCCATCCAGTGGTTTACTCCCCAAATGGCCGCAACAGCTGGAGCTGAGCCGATCCGAAGTCAGGACCCAGGAACTTCTGGGTCTCCCACATGGGTGCAAGGGGACCAAGGACTTGGGCCATCTTCTACTGCTTTCCCAGGCCAAGCAGAGAGCTGGATTGAAAGTGCAGCAACCATGACTTGAACGGGCACCCATATGGGATGCCAGTACTGCAGGCAGCAGTTTTACCTGTTACACCACAGCACTGGTCCCAAAGTAAGAGTTCTTGATGGTAGAGCTTGTCCTTCATCTGTAGTATGAAGTTTAAATATCCTAGCATTTAAGGTACATGGATCCTTTTATCTATTTATTGCCGAGGGTTCAGCCAGCATTCCCTAGCAATGTATTTAGCACTGTATTTAGGGTGATACTGATGGTGGGTGTACTACCTGAACCAATTGTTCAGTGCCGTACTTTGAATATTAACTATGCTGTATGAAGAATAGATAGAGAGTGGCAATGTTGCCAGCATCCCATATTGAAGTATGGGACCCAAGTCCTGGCTGCTCTACTTCTGATACAGCTTCCTGCTGATGCACCTGGTAAAACAGTGGATGATGATCCAAATGCTTGAGCCTCTATCATCCATGTGGGAGATCCAGAGGAAGTTCCTTGCTTTTGGCTTTGGCCTGGCATAGCCCTGGCTATTGTAGGCCTTTGGGGGAATGGACCAGTGGATTGAAGATATCTCTTTCTCTCTAATGTTCTGCCTTTCAAATAAGTAAATAAATATTTTTGAAAAAAGAATAGGCAGGTATGGGGGTGAGCTCTGGCCTAGTGGTTAAGATACCAATTAGAATGGCCATGTCCTATTTCTTTCTTTCTTTTTTAGCAGATGCTTAACCTACCACATCACAGAGTTGGTTCTGGCCATGTCCCATTTTAGTGTACCTGTTCTTGTTGTTGTTGTTGTTGTTGTTCTTGTTTTTGTTTTGCTTATCTCTGTCTCCTGACTCACTCTAGCTTCCTGCTAATGTAGATCTGAAAAGCAATAGTGATAGTTCAAGGAATTGGGGTCCCTTTCATCCACATAGGAAAACTGGATTGAGTTCTAAGCTCTCAGATTGGACCCTTTAGCCATTACAGGCATCTGAGGAGTTAACAAGCAGATGAAAGCTTGCTTGCTTTCTTTCTTTCTTTCTTTCTTTCTTTCTTTCTTTCTTTTCCTCCCTCCCTCCCTCCCTCCCTCCCTCTTTTTTAAAGATTTATTTATTTACTTGAGAGGCATAGTTACAGAGAAAGGGACAGACAGAGAAAGGTCTTCCATCCGTTGTTTCACTCCCCAAATGGCCGCAATGGCCAGGGTTGGGTCGATCTGAAGCCAGGAGCTTCTTCTGGGTCTCCCACTCCCACATCCGGTGCAGGGGCCCAAGCACTTAGACCATTCTCTACTGCTTTCCCAGGCCATCAGCAGGGAGCTGGATCAGAAGTGTAGCAACTGGGACTCAAACTGGCACTCATGGGATGCCAGTACTGCAGGAGGATGCTTAATCTACTAAGCCATAGTGCAGGCCCCCTTTCTCTCTTCCTTACTATTCCTTACTATATATCTCTCTCTATTTCAAAAAAAGTAAATAAAAAATGAAAATGAATAAATAAATAAAAGAGTCTTAAAAAAGATTAGTTACAGATGCACATGATGTAAGAGGATGAAGTAAGGCAACTGATTTTTTTTTTTTTTAAGATTTATTTACTTATTTGAAAGGCAGAGTTACAGAGAGGCAGAGGCAGAGAGAGAAAGAGAAGTCTTCCATCCACTGGTTCACTCCCCAAATGGCTGCACTGGCTGGAGCTGCGCCAATCCAAAACCAGGAGCCAGGAGCTTCTTCCGGGTCTCCCATGTGGGTGCAGGGGCCCAAGGACTTGGGCCATCCTCTACTGCTTTCCCAGGCCATAGCAGAGAGCTGGATCAGAAGTGGAGCAGCCAGGACTCAAACTGACGCCCATATGAGAATGCCGGCCCTGCAGGTGGTGGCTTTACCTGCTATGTCACAGCACCAGCCCAAGACAACTGATTTTAATAAACATTCATATATTCTAATTCGTATTTTCGAGGTGACAAACTTTAAAATAGTATCCTTGGATGAGTCCTCTTCAGAGCATTTTAAAAACAGCTTTAATTTTTTTCTTCAGATATTTCTGAAAGGAAGTTCATTTGGCTGTGTAAGTTATGGCCTGATTATTAAGAAATAATTCATAGTACTTAGCATTGTCCTTGCAGTAGATCTGATGTTATTAGGCCATGATCAGATCATGCTGTTAGGAAATGCAAGAATTTTTTCCCTTGAGTCATAAACCCACCCTGCAGAGATGGAAAATAGGTCGCACATTGTGACAAGGTTAAGTCGGACCTAAATATAAGCACTAAATCAAAACAAAACCCTGGAAGAGCTGAAAACATGTAATTTTATCACTTTGTGTTGGGGCAGGCATATTTGTGGCTGATGAGCAAAATGTTATTCACTCTTCTGTAGTTTTAGTTCCCTGCCAAATTCAGGTGAAAAGTCAGTCTGACCCTCTGGAAAAGCAAACATGGACGACGTTAAGAGAGGGGCAAGAAGAGGGATATTTAAAACTCAAGCCACAGGCTCCCTAACCTGTCAGCCTTTGTCATTTGTCTTCGTGGAAAATGCTCTGAAAAGAGCTTGTCTGGGGACCGGACAGGTATTAAGTGATAGGTTCTATTCAGTCTAGAACTGTGTAAAGCAGTAGAGTTGCACAGCACTTGTAGATCCAAATACTACCTTTGTAAGGGACCCAGGGCATGTTTTTACCTCTTGTTATAGATGAAGGATCTTGATGGTCCTTGGAGGTAAAGGGGTTTTACTTGTAGACATACATTCAGTGTGGAGCTGAGGACAAACCCAGGTCCCTCGGCTCTCATGTTCTACAGGCGTAAGCAAAGAGTTTGTGTTTGTGGATAGAAAACTCCAACCTTGGGGCCCATCAGGTAACACAGTTAATTCTGTGCTTGGTCTGTAGCCATGCTGGCAGCCAGTGGAGCCACCCTTGGCATAAAAGAGTCCCAGTTGTGTGTTTGGGGCTATTACCTACCTGCTTGCCAAGTCAGGCCCTAGAGCCCTCTTGTACACCCTAGTCCATAGTGCAATACCTGGCACAGGCAAGCCACCCTGCAGATGTTTGAACGAAGACCCTGAAATGCTGCCAGGACATGAAAGAGGGAGCTGGCCCGACTACTTGGCTCGCCACAATTGCAGTCTTCAGCTGTGAACGCCATTGATGGACTCTGCCAGCGCCAGAGGTCTCCTTCCCTGGACACTGGGGCAGGAAGGAGACTTGTTTTCCTATTTAACCATCTGAGAGTGATTTTGCCTGGTTTCATCACTGCCCAAGTCCTGGCAGCCACATGGGAAACGCAGGACATTCATTGAGTACTTTCATTCACTTGGAAAGTTGGCTTTGTTTAGGCAGTCCCAAGGGTCTTGCTGTAAATGTGAGATGAGAGGGCAAGGCCCTGCCAAGAAGTTACTTGATTTACGGTGGACGGGCTGTCTGTGTGCTCACGGCGGGGCCTTGGAGTTAGAGCTCCCCTCTGTCTGTCTTACGGGACAGCCCACACTGGAGGCAACAACAGCTCTGCCAACTGAGCTCAGCAAGCAGTGAGAGACAGATTTGGGGGAAGGAGATTCAGAGACAGGGCTGGCAGCAGCAGGAAGAATTCCCCATCCTATGCCTCATCAAACTTCTCTTTCTAAGTTGCCGTTCTGCGTTGCTGCCTGGCTACTGAGCCATTAACTGCCATGCAGTCCTAATACACGTGTGCCATTAAACAATACTGCAGAAGAAGCTGAAACTCAAGCCAAATTCTGAGTTGCAAAGAGTCCCTTGACAGCCTTTCTCTAGCTTCAAGATGCCACCTGCCACGCATACCTTTCATGTAACAGAAATAACTCTTTCTAAAAATTATTTACTTCCTTGAGGCAAAACAATTTGCATCTTTAAACTGAAACAATTCTTTTTTTTTCTTTTTAAATTTTATTTAAGGTAAACAAATTTCATGTATTTCATATATACAGATTTAGGAAATAGTGATACTTCCCTACTTTTCCTCCTGACCATGCTCCCACCCTTCGTCCTCCTTCCTCTCTTAATTTTTACAATGATCTGATTTCTGTTTATACTCATAGGATTAACCTTACACTAAGTAAAGAGTCCAACCAGTAGTAAGAAGAAAAAAAAAGCATTCTTCCTCAACGGTAGAGACAAGGGCTGTAAACAATCATCAAATCTCAAAATGTCAATTTCATTCATATACATTACATATTGGTATTATATTAGTTACTACAGATCAGGGGAAAAATAGTATTTATCTTTTTGGGACTGGCTTACTAAGTATAATGGTTTCTAGTTGCATGCATTTTGTTGCAAAAACAGGATTTCATTCCTTTTTACAGCTGAGTAATGTTCTATAATATATATATAATGTGTATATATATTTATATATATCTATACCTATAATTTCATTATCCAGTCATCAATTAATGGACACCTAGGTTGATTCCATACTTAGCTATTGTGAAATGAGTTGCAATGAACATGGGGGTACACATACCTCTTTCAAATGCTCGTTTCATTAACTTTGGGTAAATTTTCAGGAGGGGGCATTGCTGAGTCATATGGTTTATCTATATTCAGATTTCTAAGATATCTCCATACTGTCTTCCACAGTGGTTGTACCAATTTACCTTCCTACTAACAGTGGATTAGGGTACCTCCCCCCCTACATACATATCCTTGCCAGCATTTATTATTTCTTGATTTCTATATGACAGTATTTCTAACTGGGGTGAGATGAAACCTTATTGTGGTTTTGATTTGCATTTCCCTGATGGCTAGTGATCCTGATCATTTTTCATGGGTTTTTTGGCCATTTGAATTTCTCCTTTTGAAAAATGTCTGTTCACATCCTTTCCCATTTCTTACCTGGATTGTTTGCTTTGTTGTTGTTGTTAAGTTTCTTGAGCTCTTTAAATAGTCTGGATGTTAATCCTTTACTAGTTTCAGAGTTTGCAGCTATTTTCTCTCATTCTGTTACATTCGCTTTGCTGAGTGTTTCCTTTGCAGGACAGAGCTTCTCAACTTGATGTAATCCCATTTGTCTACGTTGGCTTTGATTGCTTTTGGGGTCTTTTCCAAGAAGACTCTGCCTGTGCTAATGTGTTGCAGAGTTTCCCCAATGTTCTCCTCTAGTAATTTAATGGTATCAGGTCATGGATTTGGATCCTTGATCTATTTTTTTTTTTTTTTTTTTTTGGACAGGCAGAGTGGACAGTGAGAGAGAGAGTCAGAGAGAAAGGTCTTCCTTTGCCGTTGGTTCACCCTCCAATGGCCGCTGCGGCCGGCGTGCTGCGGCCGGCGCACTGCGCTGATCCGATGGCAGGAGCCAGGTACTTATCCTGGTCTCCCATGGGGTGCAGGGCCCAAGTACTTGGGCCATCCTCCACTGCACTCCCTGGCCACAGCAGAGAGCTGGCCTGGAAGAGGGGCAACCGGGACAGAATTCGGCGCCCCGACCGGGACTAAAACCTGGTGTGCCAGCGCCACAAGGTGGAGGATTAGCCTAGTGAGCCGCGGCGCTGGCCCCTTGATCTATTTTAAGTTCATTTTTGTATAAGGTGTAGGGTAGGAGTCTTGTTTCTTATTTCTGCAAGCAGCGAACCAGTTTCCCCAGCATCATGTGTTGAGGAGATTGTCCTTTCTCCAGGGATTGATTTTAGCTCCTTTGTCAAATATTAGTTGGTTGTAGATGTATAGATTGATTTCTGGAGTTTCTATTCTGTTCCATTGGTCTATGTGTCTATTTTTGTGCCAGTACCAGACTGCTTTAATTTTAACTGCCCTGTAGTACGTCTTAAAACTTGGTATTGTGATGCCTCCAGCTTTTTTTAAAAAAAGATTTTATTTATTTAAAAAAATTTTTTTTTTATTTTTTTATTTTTTTTGACAGGCAGAGTGGACAGTGAGAGAGAGAGACAGAGAGAGAAAGGTCTTCCTTTGCCGTTGGTTCACCCTCCAATGGCCGCCGCTGCAGCCGGCGCACCGCGCTGATCCGATGGCAGGAGCCAGGATCCAGGTGCTTTTCCTGGTCTCCCATGGGGTGCAGGGCCCAAGCACCTGGGCCATCCTCCACTGCACTCCCTGGCCATAGCAGAGAGCTGGCCTGGAAGAGGGGCAACCGGGACAGAATCCGGCGCCCCGACCGGGACTAGAACCCGGTGTGCCGGCGCCGCAAGGTGGAGGATTAGCCTATTGAGCCACGGCGCCGGCCTTATTTATTTAAAAATTTGAGAGGTAGAGTAACAGACAGTGAGAAGGGGAGACAGAGAGAAAGGTCTTCCATCCACTGGTTTACTCCCCAAATGGCCTCAACAGCCAGAACTGAGCCAATCCAAAGCCAGGAGCCAGGAGCTTCTTCTGGGCTTCTCATGCAGGTGCAGAGGCCCAAGTGCTTGGGCCATCTTCCACTGCTTTCCAGGCCATAGCAGAGAGCTGGATCAGAAGAAGAGCTGCTGGGACTAGAACCAGCGCCTGTGTGGGATGCCAGCGCCACAGGTGGAGGATTAACTTACTGTGCCACAGCACTGACCCCAAGCTTTGTTTTTGTTGTATAAGATTGCTTTAGCTATTCAGAGTCTCTTATGTTTCCATATGAATTTTAGCATCATTTTTCTAGATCTGAGAAGAATGTCATTGGTATTTTGATTGAGATTGTATTCAATCTATAAATTACTTTTGGTAATATGCACATTTTGAAGATATTAATTCTTCCAATCCATGAACATGGAAGACTTTTTACATGTTTTTTCCTGTTTTCTTCTATTTCTTTCTCTCTTTTTTTAAAGATTAATTTATTTATTTGAAAGTCAGAGTCACACAGAGAGAGAGGAGAGACAGAGAGAGAGAGAGAGAAGTCTTCCATCTGCTAGTTCACTCCCCATTTGGCTGCAATGGCTGGAGCTGTGCTGATCCAAATCCAGGAGCCAGGAGCATCTTTCGGGTCTCCCACGCAGGTGCAGGGCCCAAGGATTTGGGCCATCTTCTACTGCTTTCTCAGGCCACCGCAGAGAGTTGGATCCGAAGTGGAGCAGCTAGGACTTGAACTGGCACCCATGTGGGATGCCAGCACTGCAGGCGGCAGCTTTACCTGTTATGCCACAGCTCCAGCCCCGTATTTCTTTAATGATTTATGATTTTCATCATATGTCGCTCCCCGACTCGCGGAGGGACGACACCAGACCCTGCGCTGTTCTCTTTGCCTGGCCCTTTCCCGGGTTTGCTGCTCTTCCCCCACTCATGGAGGAACGATGCCGTCCCGGGTTAGCTGCCAGCCCCCAGCCTCCGCGGAGGGGCGGCACCCCCGCTGCTTTCCCTGCTTCTGCAGAGGAGCGGCACACTGCCGGCCGGCTCTCTCAGGGGCTGCTCAGATGTTCCTCAGATGTTTCTGGTGCATGTTGTCTCTCTCCTCCTTTATAGTCCTCTTCCACCAATCCGTGCTCTGCTGCCCACATGCCGAGCACGCTGCTCTCCTCCAATCAAGGAGCAGGATCAGCTCCTGCAGCTTATCAGTCAAATTGGTGAGGCAGCTGTGTAGAAGTTGTTTGCTGTCTCTCAGCACCATATTGTGGGAGATCAGATGCATAGAATTAGTCCTAGCAGTTCCAGTAATTTAGTCTAGTCTCGGTTGCTCCCCACAATCATAGAGCTCTTTCACACCCTGGATCAAATATATTTCAAGGTATTTAAAATTTTTTGTACCTATTGTGAATGGGCTTAACCTTACAAGTTCTTTCTAGCCATGGCATTGTCCATGTATACAAACGGAATTGATTTTTGCATGTTAATTTTATATCTTAGGCCGGCGCCGTGGCTTAATAGGCTAATCCTCTGCCTTGCAGCTCCGGCACACCGGGTTCTAGTCCTGGTCGGGGCGCCGGATTCTGTCCTGGTTGCCCCTCTTCTAGGCCAGCTCTCTGCTATGGCCCGGGAGTGCAGTGGAGGATGGCCCAAGTCCTTAGGCCCTGCACCCGCATGGGAGACCAGGAGAAGCACCTGGCTCCTGCCTTCAGATCAGCGCGATGCGCCGGCTGCAGCGTGCCGGCCGTGGCGGCCATTGGGGAGTGAACCAACGGCAAAGGAAGACCTTTCTCTCTGTCTCTCTCTCTCTCACTGTCCACTCTGCCTGTCAAAAAATAAAATTTTATATCTTACCACTTAACCAAACTCTTTTATGAGTTCCAAAAGCCTCTTAGTGGAGTCCTTTGATTCAGCTATAGATAGAATCATGTTATCTGCAAACAGGGATAATTTGACTTCCTCCTTTCCAATTTGTATTCCTTCAGTTTCTTTTTCTTGCCTAATGCCTCTGGCTAAGACTTCCAGGACTATATTGAATAGCAATGGTGAAAGTGGGCATCCTTGTCTGGTTCTGGATCTTAGTGGAATGCCTCCAACTTTTTACATTCAATGATATGCTGGCTATGGGTTTTTCAGAAATTGCCTTGATTATGTTACAGAATATTCCTTCTATATCTAGTTTACTTAAGGTTTTCGTCATGAAAGGATGTTGTGCCTTTGGGGTCAGCACTGTGGCATAGTGGGTAAAGCCACTGCCTGCAGTGCCATTATCCTATATGGGTGCCAGTTCGAGTACCAGCTGCTCCACTTCCGATGCAACTCTCAGCTATGGCCTGGGAAGACAGTAGAAGATGGCTCAGGTCCTTGGGCCCCTACACCCATGTGGGAGACCAGAAGAAGTTCCTGGCTCCTGGCTTCAGAATGGCACAGCTCCAGCTGTTTTGGCCAATTGACAAGTGAACCAGAGGATGGAAGACCTCTCTCTCTCTCTCTCTCTCTCTCTCTCTCTTTCTCTGCCCCTCCTTCTCCCTGTGTAACTCTGACTTTCAAATAAATAAATAAATCTTTTAAAAAAAAGAATGTTTTATTTTATCAAATGCTTTCTCTGCTTCTATTGAGATAATCTTATGGTTTTTGTTCTTCAGTTTAATGTAGTGTATCACATTATTTATTTGCATATGTTAAACCATCCCTGCATATCAGGGATAAATCCCACTTGGTCCTGTGACTGATCTTTCTGATGTGTTGTTGGAGTCGATTAGATAGTATTTTGTTGAGGATTTTTGCATCTATGTTCATCAGGGATATTGGTCTGTGGTTCCCTTTCTCTGTGTATCTTTTTCCGGTTTTGGAAGTAAGGTGATGCTGGCCTCATAGAAGGAGTTTGGGAGGATTCTCTCCCTTTCAATTGTTTCAAGTAGGTTGAGAAGAATTGGAATTAGTTCTTCTTTTAAAGCCTGGTAGAATTTAGCAATGAAGTCATCCTAGGCTTTTCTTTGTTGGGAGGGTCTTCATTACTGATTCAGTCTCCATCTTGGTTATTGGTCTGTTTGGGTTTTCTGTGTCTCCATGCCTCAATTTTGGTAGATTGAATGTGTCCAGGAATCTATCCCTTTCTTCTAGATTTTCCAATTTGTTGGCATATAGCTATTTGTAATAATTCCTGATAACTCTTTTTATTTCTGTGGTATCAATTTTGAAACTGAAATAATTCTTAGCAATCAGTAGTGGTACACAATTTTTTTTTTGAAAAATTTATCTAGAAGGAGAGGCTGAGAGAGAGAAAAAGAGAGAGAGAGAGAGAGATCTTCCATCCACTGGATCACTTCCCAAATGGTCGGGACAGCAAGAGCTGGGCCAATCTGAAGCCAGGAGCCAAGAGCAGACAGAGAGCAGTCTCATTCACTGGTTACTCCCCAAACACCTGTAGTGACTAGGGCTGGATGTGGGAATACAATCCAAGTCCCCCATGTTGGTGGCAGGAACCCAACTATTAGAACCCCACAGTGCTCCCTCCCAGGTCTGCCTTAGCAGGAAGCTGGAGTCAGAAGACAGAGCCAGGTATCAAACCCAGTTAATCCAGTCTGGGGCAGGGATGTCTTAACTGGCATCTTGGCCACTGGGCTAAACACCTGCCCCTTTTGTTTTAATTAACTAAAAAAGCACAAGCCCTGGGGAAGTCCTTCAGTGCCACATGTTCCACTGCGGGAAGATCCCATGAAAATCAGTACTATTTGAATATTTTAAAGCGGCTGCATACAAAAATATAACAACACTAACAAAAGCTCAGTGCATTGGGAAAACCAGGAGTCCTGCCTGGTGGTGTGGGTGGACAGCCATGTGGCCTCAGCAGGTGCAGCTGTGTCAGGCAGCCCACGACAATGTTGTCTCCAGTGGCTGTTCTTTTTCTGCAACTGTAACGGGACTGGAAGGCCATTATCCTAGGCTGCTCTCAGTATTTCTCTCTTCCTCTAGCCCACTCTTCCAGAGCTTGGGGGCAAGGAAAACGAAAGGTTATTTCTTGAGAAATCAAAGAAAAACTGAGTACTTGTGCCTGAGTGTGCTTTACACTTCAGAATGGCAAGGAATCGTGGGAAGATCCCCATTAGGTAATCCTGATGGTCGTAGGCATGGGGCTGCCAAGGGAGCTGGAACCTGTCTGTGTATCTCACAAGGAAACACTCCGGGAGCCCCTAGTCCCAGTGAGCAGCAGTCTGAGATGTCCCCAATTTCCAAGAGTGAGAACCCAGAGCGTCACGCTGAGCACTGGGACTAGTGCTACCGCCTACCTTCAGTGCCAGGAGAAGTCGGCGCAGGCTGAGGCTGCTCAGAAAAGCACCTTGTTTTGCATTTGGAAGGTCTGTGGGCTCTTTGTTTTCAGGGCGCCTGTGAGCACTTGCCCACGTCTAGCAGAATTCCTCAGAGGCTTTGAGAAAAGAAGGAACTCTGTTTTGTGCCCAGGATTTGTGGCTTTGGTGTACTGAACTGCCTGGCCTAGCCCTCACTTTATCTCACCCCTACTGTCTCTCCCCTGTCCCCGGGGGCCATTCACCTACAGCCCCACTGTAGTAGGCTGCCCTACTTCCCTCTCTGCTCAGTGGCCCGCTCACTCCTCCCGCAATTCAATCTGGGCTCCCCTCCCACTCCTGCTGGCATTCCTCCTACCAGCGTCACCCTCCAAGAAGACTTTTGTAGCCCACACCTGTCTCTGGGTCCTCTCCACCACCACCACCCCCCGCCCCGCTCTCCCTGTTCCCGTCAGAGTTGATCCTCACAGTGGCAGCCCAGTCGTCTCCCGGTTCCCACGGGAGCCTCTGCAGTCACTGTCGACTGTTCTTTCTCTGTAGGGAGACAAGTGCAGAGGACTCACAGCCCCCGCTGTGCTCTGCTGACCTGACACTGCTGTCAGGTGGGGAGCAAAGTGTTTTGGCCAAAGGCGAAAACATATAATAGAAAAAAATATATAATAGAAGCTGCCTAAGACTTTGGCCTAGAAATGACGGAAGTCAGATTGCTTTCTAGTAAGCCAGGAGTTCTGAGGGGGTATAAGCTACTGGAGAGCTAGAGGTTCACTTTGTCATTATTTCTTCTCAGCCCCTTCCCAACCCTGCTAATCCCCTGGGAAGCTGCGGGTGGCGGTGGGAGGGATGTGCATGGTGACAGCAAGCCAAACCTTTCTTCCCTTTGCCAGCATAAAGTGGCTAATGATGCAAAGAAGAATGGAACTTTCCCCCTGGGAATTGAAGACTGATGTGACCAAGAGCCCAGCACCAGTGAGGCTAGGAGGGACACACCACACAAGGTGATTGGGAGAGAGAGGGTCTTGGTGCAGGCAGTAGAGGGTGGCAATGTACTGAGTCCTCCAAGAACAAAGCTCAGAGACAGAGATCTGCAGGCAGGAAGATGACCCAGGCGATGCTGTGGGCTCAACACCTGTGGAAGGAGGGGAAGGAAGCAGAACTGGGCGGAGGACAGCATTGGACTGGGACGAGGTCTCAGTAGCAGCCTCAGCCAGTCTTGTGAGGACCTTGGAAGCTGGATAAATTTTTGGAGTTATCATGAGTTGGGGCCTGGATCTTTATTATTCTTTCTCAATGTGTGCTTTTGGGCGAGGCAGCTCTCTTTAGCTAAGGCAGTTCCCAAGAGGGCTGGTGTCGCTCCCCCTCTTCGCGGAGGAACGACACAGGACCCTGCGCTGTTCTTTCGTCTGCTCGGCCTCCCCGGGTTTGCTGCTGGTTCTTCCCGGGTTGGCTACTATCCCTTCCACCTCCGTGGAAGGGCAGTTCCCCCTGGCCACATTCCCCACTTCCGCAGGGGAGCGGCACACCGCCGGCCGGCTCTTCTCGGGGGCTGCACAGGTGTTCCCCTTAGATGTTCCTGGTGCATGTTGTCTCTCTCCTCCTTTATAGTCCTCCTCTGCCAATCCCAACTCGGCTGCCCACACGCCGAGTACGCTGCTCTCCAATCAGGAGCAAGTCCTACAGTTTATTGGTTGAACTGGAGGCAGCTGTGCAGAAGCTGTTTACTTCTCTCCCAGGGCCATATTGTGGGAGAGCAGATGCATAGAATAAGTCTTAATTCCAGTAACTCAGTCCAGTCCGGGCTGCTCCCCACAGATCCCCCTTTCTTTTTATTTTTTTGGCGTTGATACGCGCCTGTCTTCGGTGTCCCGCGGCACACACTCTGCTCTACTTGCTAGAGTTGCCACAGGTTCTTACAAGTCCTATCAATCAGGCAAACCGAATCCGGGTCCTCTCTTCGCCATGTTGTAAGGAGGTTTTTAGGCGCTGATGCGTGCCTGTGTTCGGTGACCTGCGGCTCATACTCTGGTCGAGCCGCCTGCTGGCGCTTACCGCCTTAATCAGGCAGACCGAATCCAAGCTTTCTCATTGCCGTATTGTGGGGGAGACTTATTAGTGTTGGTTCGTGCCTATCTTCGGTGACCTGCAGCTCATACTCTGGTCGAGCTGCTTGCTGGTGCTTACCGCCTTAATCAGGCAGACCGAATCCAAGCCTCCTAATTGTTGTATTGTGGGGAGGCCTTACTGATGTTAATTCGTGCCTGTCTTCGGTGACCTGCGGCGCATAAGCTGCTAGCCGCCGCAGGTGCTCATCGCCTCACTTAATCAGGCAGACCGAATCCAAGCTTTTTTATTGCCATGTTGAGGGGAGGCCTTTCTATTTCTCTATTTCTCTATCTCCGGGCATTCCTATTTCTCCCATTTTACTTCTATCTTCCAGCATTCCTATTTCTCTCATTTTACTTCTAAACTTCTGTTATCCCTGCGGCTTTCCGGTGCCCGCCCCGAGGCTGCTTCTCGGCACCCGCCCCGCGGCGGCTTCACGGCTCTGCGCGTCTTCCCGGCGCCTCGCCCCGCCGGCAGGTTCCCGGCTCTGCGCGCACGCTCCGCGGTCTCCATGCACTTCGCACCCGCACCACGGCCTCGCGCCAGCCCCGCGTTCCTTATCTATTCACGCCCCGTGCTCTCTCTGCACACGGCGGCTTCCGCGAATGTTTCCGCCACCACCGGCATTCAGTCCAAGTTCCCCGGACTAACCTGGCGAATTTCAACCTGGCGGCCCACGTCTCTGCCTCTGGTTCCAGAGCTTCGCCTCTTGCTCCCCGGGGTGACTTGAAGAATTCCAAGGTGGCTTATGTCTCCGCCTCGGCCTGCACTCGCGGCTTCATCCTCCCTAACATTTTTCTCTACCCGGTATGTTTCCTTAAGTTTTCTTCCAACAATATTCCTCTCATTTCTCCTGGCTACTCCCCACAGTCCGTATCCGAGTCCAAGCCTCCTCCAGGTTTCACTTTCGCTTTCAATCTCCTAGCTTCCCCGCCATAGTCCGCATCCGAGTCTATGAAAGCTTTCACTTTCGCTTTCAATCCTAACTTCTTTCCCACAGTCCATATCCGAGTCTATGCCTAGGCTTTCAACAGCTTCCTCCGGCACCCTTTTCGTCCGGCTTTTCCCTAGGCTGTTTGCTAGTCTCTCTCTCCGGTATTTTCCCATTTCTTTCCTCCTAAGTTTCCTATCCGTCCTAGGTTTCCTATCCGAGTCACGGCACCATTATGTCGCTCCCCCTCTTCGTGGAGGAATGACACTAAGCCCTGCCTAGGCTTCATATCCGAGTCACGGCACCATTATGTCACTCCCCGTCTTCGTGGAGGAACGACATAGAACCCTGCCTAGGCTTCATATCCGAGTCACGGCACCATTATGTCGCTCCCCGTCTTCGTGGAGGAACGACACAGGACCCTGCGCTGTTCTTTCGTCTGCTCGGCCCTCCCCGGGTTTGCTGCTGGTTCTTCCCGGGTTGGCTACTGTCCCTTCCACCTCCGTGGAAGGGCAGTTCCCCCTGCCACATTCCCCACTTCCGCAGGGGAGCGGCACACCGCCGGCCGGTTCTCTCGGGGGCTGCACAGGTGTTCCCCTTAGATGTTCTCCTTAGATGTTCCTGGTGCATGCCGTCTCTCTCCTCCTTTATAGTCCTCCTCCGCCAATCCCAACTCGGCTGCCCACACGCCGAGTACGCTGCTCTCCAATCAGGAGCAAGTCCTACAGTTTATTGGTTGAACTGGAGGCAGCTGTGCGGAAGCTGTTTACTTCTCTCCCAGGGCCATATTGTGGGAGAGCAGATGCATAGAATAAGTCTTAATTCCAGTAACTCAGTCCAGTCCGGGCTGCTCCCCACAGGCTGGCAGCTGAGCACTGTCGTGAAAGGGGGCCATAGAAAGCAGTGACATTAGTCTTCACTACCCTTTGAATTGGAGCACTCACAGCCAGAGCACTCAGATAAAGCAGATCGCCAGAGGACTGTGAAGAATTAACTAAGAAAACCAGGGGCCAGACCATCCTTGCCCTCACATCCCTTGTTGTCCTTAGTAATTGTGGTGCTGGTGCTGCGGTTGGAAGCAGAGTGGCTCTACGGGAATTTTAGCCCACCTGGAGTCAGAAGCACAGGACCTAGCTTTTCTTGTAAATTTCAAGAAAAATAACAGGTTATAACCTCAAAGAAGTTTTTTGACTCTATAGTATGCTGACTCAGGGAACCATTCCCTCCACCCAGATGCCTGCCATGGGCTTGCTCCAGTAAGCCATCTCTGCAACTGTCATTGCAATAAGTCACTAGAAGCTTGGCAGGTTTTCAGGTGTGCGGAGAGTCATCTTGTGCCTGGATGTGTGTAAAGCAAATAGTCATGTCCTGATTCATTTCCCACTCTCTCCAAAGCAACCTCCCCATCGCAGGCGTAATCAAGGCCAGGGCTGGACTGATAGCCTTTAGTAATCACCAACCACTGACATCATCTGAGTTGTGTGTGTGTGTGTGTAAAGCAATGCTTGTTCCTGGACCCATTTGAGAATGTTCTGTCTCCTGGCTTTTCCCAAGTTTCTTCCACCGCACTGCCCTTGCACCCTGCCATTCTCGCTGTAATTTATTAATCTCTGTCCAGAGCAGGTGCTGCAGATAGCTTCACATGTAAGAAACTCCTTTCTGATGATATATGTTTGCTAGCCTCTGTAAGTTTTGCTTTTAAACATCACAGGCCATTATTTTGAACACCTTAAGCATTCCTGAATGATTTTGTTGGCTGCAGGTTCTGTTTCTGAGCTAGGATTCTGTGAGTTTATCTAAAAGCACACCTGCAGGTCTGAAGGGTCTTGGAGAGCGAGTCGAAGCTGGATAGTCACAGAAGACATAGAAACATGAGACACTCATTGCGTTCAAGCATGTACACACTCATTTCTGCTCTCCTCCTCCTCCTCTTCTGTTTATTCATAGAATTGCATGTCCTTCACGTATTCATGGATCACAATAGAAGAGACATCCCAGGATGACTTAACCTCATGAAGGGCAAAAACCTTGCTTAAGATGCTGGGGGAAGTTTGATCAGGTAGAGGACACAGGAGAAGCCACCCCAGTTTGGGACAGCAGCATAGTGGCTAAGAACTTGGGCTGGAGAGGTCTCAGTCCTGGTCCTCCCATAGTTGAGGCTGGAATACATCAATTAAAGTCAAGCCATTTAAGATGGATTAAAATTTCAAGTTAGGGCCGGCGCCGTGGCTCACTAGGCTAATCCTCCGCCTTGTGGCGCTGGCACACCAGGTTCTAGTCCTGGTCGGGGCGCCGGATTCTGTCCCGGTTGCCCCTCTTCCAGGCCAGCTCTCTGCTGTGGCCAGGGAGTGCAGTGGAGGATGGCCCAAGTGCTTGGGCCCTGCACCCCATGGGAGACCAGGAGAAGTACCTGGCTCCTGCCATTGGATCAGCGCGGTGCGCCGGCCGCAGCGCGCCGGCCGCGGCGGCCATTGGAGGGTGAACCAACGGCAAAAAGGAAGACCTTTCTCTCTGTCTCTCTCACTGTCCACTCTGCCTGTCAAAAAAATTTTTTTTCAAGTTAGCTATAAGCTGTACTTTGGAAATTTATATTCATTAAATAAAAGTTAAAAAAAATTTTCAAGTTAGACTTTTTCTAAAATGAAAAAAAGCTACAAATCATGAAAATAAAGTGTTATCTCATCCAATAGAAAATAGATTATAATTGCAACTATGTGCTCATTCTTAGAATGAACCAGAATAAATCTCATGTGGACTTCTTGGCATAAGTTTTAAGCTAAAATTATATGATAACGTGATACATAAGCCTTCACTCAGTGTATGGTTTTATAGCAGAAATGTTTGGGCAAACATATTAGAGAGCATCATTCATTTTTCCAGGGGTATCTCATAATCTGTTAACACTTAAATCATTGTTGTTTGAAACCCACATCCTGTTACTGTCCTGGTTGATTTTTCTTCCCCAACAGTTAGCTGTTTTACCTTGTTTGTCCATGGTTTCTCAAGCATTTCCAGCAATACTTCAACACTTTCATCAACTTCATAGACCCTCTCATCTTTTGAAATAGTCATAAAAGTTATTTATAAGCCGGCGCCGCGGCTCACTAGGCTAATCCTCCGCCTAGCGGCGCCGGCACACCGGGTTCTAGTCCCGGTCGGGGCGCCGGATTCTGTCCCGGTTGCCCCTCTTCCAGGCCAGCCCTCTGCTGTGGCCCGGGAGTGCAGTGGAGGATGGCCCAGGTGCTTGGGCCCTGCACCCCATGGGAGACCAGGAAAAGCACCTGGCTCCTGGCTCCTGCCATCGGATCAACGCAGTGCGCCGGCCGCAGCGCGCCGGCTGCGGCGGCCATTGGAGGGTGAACCAACGGCAAAGGAAGACCTTTCTCTCTGTCTCTCTCTCTCACTGTCCACTCTGCCTGTCAAAAAAAAAAAAAAAAAAAAAGTTATTTATAATCAATTTGCATTTTATTTGTGCTGCACTATTGTTTTTTTTCTTTTCATTTTGAAATAATTTTGGATTTATGAGGGCACTTCAAAAAGTTTGTGGAAAATGGAATTAAAAGATAAATTTATTTTTGGTGCAAGAAAAAATTTTGAAATCCATGCATATAAGAGGTTTATGAAAACTTCTTATGAAAATACTATGCATACATTTGAAAATTTTTTGCACCAAGCTAAACTTATCTTTAAAAAATATTTTATTTGTTTGAAAGACACAGAGACAGAAAGAGAGAGGGAGAGAGTCCCAGATCTCCCATCTACTGGTTCACTCTCTAAATACCCACAATAGCCAGGATGGGGCAAGGTCTAAGCTAGGACCCTGGAACTCCATCTGGGCCCCCCACATAGGAATCAGGCACCAAAGTACTTGAGCAGTCACCTGCAGCCTCTTAGGGTGCACATTAGCAGCAAGTCAGAATTGGGAGTGGAGTCAGAACTTGAACCCAAGCACGAGGATTGGGATGTGGGTTTCCCAAGCAGCATCTTAACTTACCTTTTAATTCAACTTTCCAAGAGCTTTTTAAAGTTTCCTCATATGAAAAAAAAAGAATCTGTAAAAACAAGAGAGTTCCTATATACCTTTCACCCAGATGTCCCAAATATTAACTTACAAACACCAGAGAACAGTCATCAAAACCAGGAAAAAAAATTGACAAATAACTTTCAAAAAAATTTAAAAATTATTATTTGAGAGGCAGACAGAAACAGAGACAGAACAGAGAGAGTTCCCATCTGCTGGTTGACTGCCCAAACACCCACAATGGCCGGGATCAGGCTTCTGGTCCAAAGCCAGCAGCCAAGAAATCAAAGTAGGTCTCTCACGTGAGTGGCAGGGACCCGACCACTTGAGCCACCACTGCTGCCTCCCAGCGTGTGTGTTAGTAAGAAGCTGGAGTCTGGAGCAGAGCCTAGACTCGCACCCAGGCGCTCCAGTATGGGATGCGGTGTCTTAAAAGGTAAGCCAAGCACCTGTTCCGACCCACTAAGCTACAGACCTTACGCAGATGGCAAAGGTTTTCTCTTCTGGGTGCTGCTCTGAGATCCCACATTGCACTGAGTCGTGTCTTCTTTATCTCCCCCAATCTGTGGCAGTTCCTTCATCTCTCCTCCTCCTTCACTGCCGTGGCATTTTGCCAAAGTTCTGGCCAATAATTTTGTGCACTCTCAATTTGGGTGTTTCTGGTTGTTCTCTGGAATGGACTGAGTTGACAGAGTTTCGGTGGGCCCCCAGGAGTGATATGGCATCCTCCTCCTCTGTGCACCCCATCAGGGGTGCACGATGCTAAAGTGTCCTGCCACTGTGTTAACTTGCATCACTTAGACTGTGTCTGCTGGGTTTCCTCTACTGTAAAATTGCTGTTTTTCCCTTTGGAATTCACTACTAATTTGGAAGAGATGGTTTCAGGGAATAGAAGATGTAAATATCCTGTTTGCCTCCCAATTTTTGTTCTGTAATTAGTATAGAAGGAATGATGGAAATGGAAAAAAAATCACGGTTTGTCAAACATCACTGTATCTGTTGCATGTACTCATAGGTGGAACTTGCCTGTGATAATCATTACTATGAGGTTTGACAAATGGTGATTTTTCTATTTCTCCCATTCCTTCTACATTTATTCACTGGGATTTGGATTTTCAAGGCTTAGTACCAAAGTCATATAATATCTCATTAGTAGCTTTTAGATTGACTTCATATTACATGGCAATTTTTTTGAAGATTTATTTATTTATTTGAAAGGCAGAGTTACAGAGAGGCAGAGGCAGAGGTCTTCCACCCACTGGTTCACTCCTCACATGGCCACAATGGCTGGAGCTGGGCCGATCTAAAGCCAGGGGCCAGGAGCTTCTCCTAGCTCGCCCACATGGGTGCAGGGGCCCAAGCACTTGGGCCATCTTCTACTGCTTTCTCAGGCCATTAGCAGGAAGCTAGATTGGAAGAGGAGCAGCTGGGTCTCAAATTGGTGCCCATTTGATCCTGGCACTACAGGTGGTCACTTTACTAACCACTATGTCACAGTGCCAGCCCCACATGGCAATTTTTAAGATATAACTAGATTGGGGCCAGTGTTGTGGCATAGCAGGTAAAGCTGTGGCCTGCAATGCTAGCATTCCCTATGGGTGCTGGTTTGTGTCCTAGTTGCACCTCTTCTGATCCAGCTCCCTGCTAATGGCCTGGTCAAAGCAGTGGAGGATGACCCCCATGCCAGAGCCCCTGCTACCCACAAGGGAGACCTGGATGACACTCCTGACTCCTGGCTTCAGCTCTGCTCAGCACTGACTTGGGAGTGAACCAGCAGATGGAAGATCTCTCTATGGGGCTGGCGCCGTGACTCACTTGGTTAATCCTCCGCCTGCAGTGCCAGCATCCCATATGGGCGCCGGGTTCTAGTCCTGGTTGCTCCTCTTCCAGTCCAGCTCTCTGCTGTGGCCTGGGAAGGCATTAAAAGATGGCCCAAGTGCTTGGGCTGCTGCATCCGCATGGGAGACCAGGAGGAAGCACCTGGCTCCTGGCTTCAGATCGGCGCAGTGCCAGCCGTAGCGGCCATTTGGGAGTGAACCAATGGAAGGAAGACCTTTCTCTCTGTCTCTCTCTCACTGTCTATAACTCTACCTGTCAAAAAAAAAAATCTCTCTGTCTCTATCACTTTCTCTCTCTCTAGCTCTTCCTTTCAAAATAAATAAATAAATCTTTAAAAAGGAAAAAAGATAATACATAGAAAACACGTTATAGCTTATAATGCAGCTACTGAAAAACTCAGAATTACATATGTACCCCACATTTGTGGCTCATATTACAGTCCTATAGGACAATACTATGCTATGGACCCAGACGATAAACTCTTCCGTCTATCTCTTAGGATTATTGTGGGAGTTAAATGAGAATGTTCTATAAAGCATTAGGCATAGTATCTAACATTCTTTGAGTGCTCAACAAAATCAGCTATTATTACAGAGATGTGAAAAGATAGTTATTCTTATGACCTCTTGACTGTTCTCAGGGACACTGAAGTGTTTTCATTAAGAATTTCAGGACTTCCCTAAGAGAGAGACTGCTGGAGACCCTGAGCCCCTTCTCAGACCTTGGAGAGCTTGTGATTTAGCTGAGAGCCGGTAGTTAAAGCCAAGGCTTGCTTAATGGAAAATTGGGTGAGCCACTGATTTCAATGGGAAGAGGAAGAAGATGGGAGAGGAGAGAGGAGGGTGTTCAGTTAGGGAGCCTGTGAGGAGGCAGAGATGCATTTGCCCCCTGGGATAGATGCCCTGGTGAAGCCCTGTGTGATACGTGGAGCATCACACTGGGCCAGCCTTCCGCCTTAGCAGTGGCAGATGTCTGCTTGACAGTCAGCTCCTCCTTCCGCATCAGTCCTGCTGGTAAGGCCGCCTGGTGCTCCTGCGGATTCGTGAGCAGAACTGATGATCTCACCGAGCTGAACCCATGGCAGAGTGTCCTTTTCCAGGTACAGCATCCCAGGTATATCCTCTTCCTGACGACAGCTAGGACACAAGCCAGATTCCCTTGATCTCATGATTGGCAGTGCTAGCGAAGCTTCTCCAGGAGCTGTTCTTTCACTGTAGAAGTTGTTTGGGCTTCAGGCAAAAAAATATTAAAAAACCATGGGATGATGAGCCCTTCGGATGTGTCTATCCAAATGTACAAGGGTAATTATTGAAACAATTTTACTCAACCACTTATATAGTCTTTACCACATCCTAGGCATTGTTCGAAGGGCTTTCTTTATAATAACTCAGTTAATATCCATGTCAATTCTACCAGGTTAATATTATCTTTATTTCTGTTTTACTGAAACAGAGGCACCAAGCAGTTATTTTCCCAAGATCATACACCTAGTTAGTGTCAGGTCTGGGATTTGAACCCAGCGAGTCTGGCTTCAGCTCATATAGCCTCTCTGTGGGAGCTGCCTCCTGATCAAAAAATGGAGCTAATGCAGCATGAGTTTTGCATTTGAGGTTTCTAAATGAAGGTTTATAGAGATTTTTGCTCACCTTCTTTGGTAATTGTTCCCCTTTGGGCCAATGAGCAAAACTCCATTTTTCAGAAGGGGAAATTGAGTGATGGTTTGTCTAATTTACTTGAAGCCTTGGGCAGCAATTTTTTTAAGGACGATTCCTTCATTAAGCAGTTAGAGGATCTTCCACACTGGCTGTCCCTGGGTTCTGGAGAGTGAAAAACAGCTGGCTGTCACGTCTCCCTAGTCCTTGAGTTGTCTGTATTTTGTGTGTTGTCATTTGCTAAAGATACGACAATGTGCTCTTTGCTTGGGTTTGCAGCTAGGAGACCTGTGTGTGTTTTCCCACCTCCCCCAGGAATGCAACCAGAAAAAGCAATGGCATCCAGGAGCCATCTGGGAATGCTTCCCAGCCCTGCTCTAAATCGGGGCCCAGAGCCAGCTGTACGTGCATGAGCTTCAGAGTTCACCTGGGTAAGATTCATTGCAGAGGGCTTGATCAACAAGAGTGATTTATCTGCAGTCCCAGCTGTCCAGGTTCTGGTAGGCAGCCTTCTGCTAAGGATGTAGCCAAGATGTGGGTCTGAGTTGGGTAATTAAGACTCCAAGCTGAGAAGCAGCTTTGAATGCCACAGTCAAGCTCTAGAAGTGTGGATACGTCTCTCCTTTGATTGCTTCCAGACTCTGAGTGCCTATCTGAGAAATGAGAGAAATATCACCTGAGTTCATGGGACATCAACCAAGCTTGGAAACTTACTTACGGATAGCAGAGAGATTCTGCAGAAGCATGCAACAACTCTTGAAATAGTTCCATCGTATTTATTTAAGCAAGGAAATTGTATGAGTCAGGGTCCTATCAGAACCACAGCATACTCAAGAAGGAATACCTGAGCAAAGTGTAGTTGACAAAGGTGTGGACAAGATAAGGGAGACCAAAAGTGATCATGAAACATGCCAAGGTTAGCAAGAGCAGGGAGCTGTAGCTACCCCAGGTCAGGACAAGCAGGAGCGAGGAGTACCTTCAGAGAGAAGGCCCCATGAGAGTAGCAGATTAGAGACTGGTAGGAGCTATGACCACAGGTAGAAGAGCAGAGTCTCTGTCAACACATAGCCCAGAGGAGGAGTTGGGGGTAGGGGGAGAGAATTCCTTTCTCCATGCTCTCTTCCTGCCTCCCGTCTCCAGCCAGGTGTACTCATTGGTCAAACCCAACCAGGAGGCAGAAGGAACAGGGGCATAGTAGGAAGTCAACCTCCAGAGGCACAGAGCAGGTGCAGGTGGATCTGGAGGGCAACAAGGACCATCCAGTGAGGAACACATTAGTGATTTGGGGATTCTGGGATTTAAAACCTTGGCTTCTTAAAGGTCTCACACACCATGAAAACGTCAACATTCTTGCTATAGACAATCAAACAAAATAAATCAATTGAGAAACAATTCATGCTACATGTTGTAAGACTAAAATACATTTTAGGTACTCTCTTTGCTGCCAAATCAAGAAATCCAGAAGTAATTTAAATTAAGAGCATTACAACAATGATAAATGTTATCTGCCCTTTGTTAGTGCCAGGCAAGTAGATAAACGGCATGTGTGTATTTCCTTCCACCATCCTCGTCACAACCCTTATGATGTCACTAATCATTCATTCAACAAATGTTTTCTGAGTATCTGTCATGCACCAAACACTGTCAAGAACTGAAGATTACTTTTCTAAGAGTTTCTATCATGAGACTTGCAAAAAGGCAAATATTCAACAAATAACTTTATGAGGAATTGAAACAGTTGAGGTGAGTGCTTTAGAATAAAAGCAGGCTGGCGCGCGGCTCACTAGGCTAATCCTCCGCCTTGCGGCGCCGGCACACCAGGTTCTAGTGCCCGTTGGGGTGCCGGATTCTGTCCCGGTTGCCCCTCTTCCAGGCCAGCTCTCTGCTGTGGCCAGGGAGTGCAGTGGAGGATGGCCCAAGTACTTGGGCCCTGCACCCCATGAGAGACCAGGATAAGTACCTGGCTCCTGCCATCAGATCAGCGCGGTGCGCCGGCCGCAGCGCGCCGGCTACGGCGGCCATTGGAGGGTGAACCAATGGCAAAGGAAGACCTTTCTCTCTGTCTCTCTCTCTCACTGGCCACTCTGCCTGTCAAAAAAAAAAAAAAAAAAGAATAAAAGCACATGAGCCATGAAACGGATCACCTAACAATCTGGGAGAAAGTGAAGGCTTCCTGGAGGAGGTGAATGACAGCAGACTCCTGAAGAATAAGGAACTGGATAAGGGGCAGACCGAGGGAGAAAAAGCCTCCAAGAGAAAGGAAACAAAACTTCCCAAATGTGCAGGAACAACAAAGCATTAGGCTATGGCGTGTGTTGCGGCACAGTAGATTAAGTTGCTGCTTGGGACACCTGCATCCTATATCAGAGTGCCTCATTCGGGCCCTGGCTACTCTGCTTCCAATCCAGCTCCCTGCTATGCACCTGGGAGACAGCAGATTATGGTCTTGAGTACATGAGCCCTTGTCACCCACATGGGAGAATGAGACGGAACTCGCAGCTCCTGACTTTGGCCTGACCCAGCCCTGGCTATTGCAGATATTTGGGGAGGGAATGAGCAAATGAAACATCTCTGTGTATGTGGGTGTCTCTCTCTGTCTCTCTCCCTTACTCTGTCAGTCTACCTTTCAAATAAGTAAATAAATAAATCTTTTTAAAAACAGAAAAAGAGCATGGGGGCACTGAGCCAACAGAAAGGCAGATACCATCGTTGGGTTTGGTGAGTGAGGGGTAGAGTATATGAGGGTATTTCAGAACATTCCTAGAGAGTGGCATTAAAAGACAAATTCATTCCTTGCATACAGGTATCTTCAGAAAGTTCATGTGTGTTATGAAAAAGCTATGCAGGGATTTCAGTATTTTTCGCATCAAATAAACTTTATTTTTCTACAAACTTTGTGAAGTACCTTGTACAAGCTGAGAGTAGGGAGGTAGATGGGGCTCCTCATTCAAGGCCACAAAGACTGGACCCGGGACTCTGTGTTTTATCCCAAGCATAATGTTTGTTCCTGGAGTTTTTCAAGCAGAGATGTTTCGAAAACACAACCAGCGCTGCTATGGAGAATGCATCTGAGAACAGAAACTGGGGCTTGGGGCAGGGTGCGCTCAGGAAGGATTTTTTTAGAAAGATTAATTAATTTATTTATTTGAAAGGTAGAGTTAGAGACAGAAATAGAGAGCAAGAGAGAGACCTGTTTTTAAAACTTTATTTTCATTTTATTTGAGGACAGAGAGATAAAGACAAACTCAGAAACTCAAAGAGAGCTCTTCCATCTGTGGGTTCACTCCCCAAATCCAGGTCTAGGCCAAGAAGAAACCAGGAGCCTGGATCACAATCCAGGTCTCCCAGGCGGGTTGCAGGGATCCATCCACTTGAGTCATCACACGCTGCCTTCCAGGGTGCACATTAGCAGGAAGCTGGAATCAGAAGTGGAGCTGGAACTTGAACCTACGCATCCCAACATGGATTGTGGGTGTCCCATGTAGCCTCTTGACTATTGTGAAAAGTCCACCCCCAGGAGAATCCTTGCAGTAGTGTAAATCAAGGGTCAGCTTGTCAAACGTTTATTTCGAAGGACCACACAGCAAATGTATTCAGGTTTGCATGACATATGGTCTCTGCCGTAACTACTTAACTGTACCCCAGAAGTGCAAGCAGCAGCAAAATGTGCGTGGCTGCATTCCAGTAAAATATATTGGCCAATGCTTGTTGTAAATAAAAGATGAAGATAGACTGGACCAGGGTGGTCAAGCCTACAGGTGCCTGAGAAATAATTGTCAGGACACACTTTTTAGATGTGGGGAGTGAGGGATACTGGGGCTTTGGGTTTGGTCAGCTGGAGTGTTGGGTTTCTATTTATGGAATGGCTAACATCGATGAGAAATTCTAGCAGATGTCTAAGAGCATAGGAAAAGTAAGATGAGAGCTAATTTAGAGAAGATTTATTACCCTGGAGGTAGAAAGTTAAAGCAGATCCTAGATCATCACTTTGATTTTACCTGGGAATTAAAAAGTAAGGTCATCTTCAGATAAGAATAGGGCAAGACAAAGGTGAAATAAGAGGAATCGGAAGTTTGAACAGGGGACAGGCATTTGGTACAATGAATGACATGCTGCTTGGAACACGTGCATTCTTTATTGGAAAGTCTGGCTTGAGTCCTGACTCCACTTCCAATTCCAGCTTCTTGTTAATGTGCAACCTGGGCAGCAGCAGTGATGGTTCAAGTAGGTGGGCGATCTAGATCAGCTCTGGTGCCCTGGCTTCTGCCTGGCTCCAGCCCTGGCTGTTGATGGCATTTGGGGTAGTGAATTAACAGATGGAAGACTCTCTCTCACACACTCTACCTTTCAAATAATAAATAACTTTATTAAAAAGAAATTTTGATATTGTGGAGGCTTGAAGTACTGTGTAGGTTTACTACAGAAATAGTTACTGGGCACCATCAAGCTCCAGCTGACATGGGTGCCCAGAAATTTACCATCTACCCAGATAGATTCTTTTTCCCATCAGTGCTTGAATTGGCAAGTACAGGCCAGGGACAGGCAGATTTCATCCTGCAATGGAGTTTTTCCAAGTTGGTGCAATCAGCGAATGCCTAAGAGAGTTTAGATAAGAAAGTGGTAGGAGTGATAGCCATAGACTGTAAGTGTGGGAGTCCTTTACACCACCCCTGACCTTGAGTTATGTGATAACATGTGTTGTGACCAAGTAAACACACCCCACTGGAGAGGGCTGCCTTGGAGGCTGTGACAGTGAGGGGTGACAGTGGAGCTGGGAAGGATGTGTAGAGAAGAGGCCAAGGGAATGGGGGTGCTCGTTAACTCCAGAGTGGGTGCGCTAGATGGTACAGTGGTTAGAGAGGCGGTGTGGGAGGGGAAATGGCAGAGGCTGAGACACAGCATGACGGGGTGAGAGCCTATCAGTGGGCACAGACCAATGGAAATGTGAAGAAGTCATGCTCATGTACACTCCAGTGTCTCTTGGAGCCTGGTGAGCACTCAAGCCAGCTAGAGTTCAGTGCAGAAAACAGCGAGTATGGACGAGGTGGTGCCAGGCTTGTGCCCCTGCTAATCGTCTGCAAAGTGCTGACAGCTGGGCCTGGGCAGCATGTGTGTGGCCACTGGCGAGGGAATGAGCCCAGGGGGCAGGGCAGGGAGCCGCAGCACTGCATCATGGGATCTGGTGTCCGGACCCAGCTTGCCCCAGGTCATCCCCACAGTCATTGGCAAAGCCTGGGCTGGTCTCCAACGTGTGTGCTGTGAATCCCTGATGCTTTGCTTGCCCCTATCTTTCCGGAGGTCCTCTGCATTCTATGTGCTCTATTGGAGAACCAGGGCCAGGATGAGGGCAAGGCAAACAAAGGCATCCAGGACACAAAATTTAAAGAAGCACTCCCTCCCAGGGTTGTGCACCCACGTGCAGGGCTGTGCCTGACGACAACACAAGGCGTCTCAGGTTCTGTATCCTACCACCTCTCTTACCTCACCCAAGTTCCAGCTCGGCAGAGAACCCTAAAGTGAAGTTGTATCTAGGGATTCTCCACTTTGATTTTGAACGAAGCTTGGTCCATTAATAATCCCAGAAAAATAATTTTGATTTTGGAGTAGGTTGTGAATCCTCGCTGGAGAAAAAGTATTTCTGCGTTTATAATAAAGCCAAGTTTGGGCAACTTTGCTGTATGATGCTCCATATTACTGCATTTTCTGTGAACTCTTTTGATCTCTAACAGCACTTTCTTGCAGATTCATGGTGGGGATACAATATTGATAAGCACCATGACATTCAGACTGATGGTACACATTTCAAAAGACTTTAATAAGAAAAACATCATTCTTTGAGGAACATTTAGAATTTATCATAAGGAATTAATTTATAAGTCTGCTGCCTTCATTGGAGAATATTTTCTGAACTGGGGCATGAAACCAGGATATGTATGTACCCCTCCATGACAGGGAACATGAGGGACCTGTCCTAGAAGTCACTCCTCATCACAGGACCCCTAGTCCAGAGACGTGGCATCTTCAGGGTGAAAATCAGGCATAGGCAATACGCAGAATCAGCACTGCCAGAAGCATGGGAAGAGAGATGTCCTCAGGCCGCTCAGGGTCTTTCTTCACTACCTTCTAAAGCATATGCTGCATCCCCACTAAGAGTGCTTTCTAGGTAAGTCACAGAACTAAGGCGGGCAAGTGGATTCCTAAGGGGTCTCCATCTAGCGCTAGAATTCTGCTGTCTGGGGTGGTGCAGAAGGTTAAAGCCCTGGCCTGAAGTGCTGGCATCCCATCTGGGTGCCGGTTCAAGTCCTGGCTGCTCCACTTCTGATCCTCTCTGCTGTGGCCTGGGAAAGAGTAGAAGATGGCCCAAGTACTTGGGCCCCTGCACCCGCGTGGGAGACCTGGAGGAAACTCCTGGTTCCTGGCTTCAGATCACACAGCTCCGGCCGTTGCAGCCATCTGAGGAGTGAACCAGCGGATGGAAGACCTCTCTGTCTGTCTCTACCTCTTTCTGTAACTCTGTCTTTCAAATAAATAAAATAAATCTTAAAAGAAAAAAAAAAAAGAATTCTGAGATCTTGCCCTCTTCTGTTTTGACCTACAACCCCTTGTTTCTTCCCCCTCTATTTCCAGGTGGTCTGGTTATCTCAATGACAGTAGTAAATTGTGTATTTCAGAGCAGTTTGATGACAAATACACAGTAAAGTGGAAAAGCTCATTCCCATCTCCCTGGATGATGAAAAAAAAAAAACTTTGAAAATACAGAAAATTGGCATTCAAACGATTTTGGTAGCATTCAGTTAACCGGAAGTGAGAGAGACTCCATGAGTTAAGAGCATGATTCTTCAGGCTCTTTACCAGGAGGAAGCCAACTGGGACTCCACTCCACTGGGCGGTTGGAGAGATGGAGATGTCAGCATTTGCTCAAACCAAACAGGAATAAGATTTCTTACATATCCTCAAATAGACAATGACTGTTTCCACCAAATCTTGACATTTTAAAGCCTGCCTTAGCATTTCCTCCAAGGTTCCATGGGTCATATTGACTGGTATTCTTGAACTCAGCAGAGAAATGTGAAATGCATTTTTTAAAGATCTATTTTATTTATTTTAAAGGCAGAGAGTGGGGGGGGGGGGGAATCTCTTTCATCCACTGGCTCACTCGCCAGAGCATCACAATGGCTGGAGCTGGGCCAGGCTGAAGCCAGGAGCCTGGAACTCCATCTGGATCTCCCACATGGATGCCAGGGGCCCAAGCACTTGAACCGTTTTCTGCTGCCTTCCCAAATGCATTATCAGGGAGCTGGATCAGAAGCTGAGCAGCCAGGACTCAAACCAGCTCTTTTATATGGGATGCTGGCATACAGTGGCAGCTTCACTTACTGTGCCACAAAGCTGGCTCCCAAAATACATTTCTTATGTTTAGTTTGCTACTTCATACATCATGTAAATAAGTCATAAATGATGATTTATCAATGGCCTTATCAACTATTCTTGGTGATTCTTGCTGTTCATTGAGATTGAATGGATGACATCTTTTATTACATTTTACAACAAACTGAAGTTGCCAAAGAGTTATTACTATCACATTCATTAGAAGAGACTTTAATTTTTTTCAAGGCAACTTCATATCTATGATCTCACTGGGGACCTAAGATTCGATTAAGAACTTTACAGGCAGATAATATTATCCCCATTTTAGAGAAACTTGCCGGAGGTTACCCATACCTTACTGGGTTGTCATGATTGGCTACAGAACACAGAGCTTGCTCTCTGTTGCTTTTTTAGACTGGGTATTATTTAGCTAACTTAAATGCCTGTGTTCATGTTAGCTGTACTGGTAAAGACAGGTGCTAAGACTGATAAAAAGAGACAACAAGAAGTGAAGAAATAAAATTTAAAAAATATACAGACAGAATAGAGACAAGAAATACATTTATTTTTAATTACTTTTGTAGAGATTATTCAGTGAAAGTATCTGGAAGTAGAAGTGTCTGATGAAAGAGTAAAAATAGCACGAGTGATTTAACATGGTGCCTTTTCATAAGCAAGTGGTGCAGAACAGAACAAGGAGAGTGATCAGCAGGGGAGATAGGAGTTAGGGATTAGAATGTGTTGTGCACAAAATGAGGGAGTTAGCAAATAGCTTACCTAAATAGCCTGCAAATTTAGAAACACAGTGATTTGACTGAATTGCAACAATTTGGGAACAGAGAATGGGAGAGGACCCAAGCTTCCCAGCTTCCTGGGTGCACAAGGGAGCTGATATGATAGCCCAAAGCCCCAAGAAGACTCACATCTATCTTGCCTTTAGCATAAATCAAAATAATGACAAAGGCCAACAATAAGACAAAAACCTATATATCTATGAAGCTACAAATCTTCTCTTTAGATTTGCAGATTGCAAAGTACTGGTTATGCTGCTCTCTCTCTCTCTCTCTCTGTCTCTCTGATGGCATGGTTTTTCTGGTGCCTTAAATGTATGGAACAAGTAAACTAGTCTAAGGCAAATCAGATTCCATTGTTGTCCATGAGAATTTACTTGGACTGACACTACACTTTTTAGCATCTTATAGAGTGATTGAATCATCTGTTTCAATTGTGAAAATTCTAAGTGATGCCTGGTCTATACTTGCTAATGTGTAATTCATTTTTTTCTGCACAAATTATACAAAAATTACTTTGGCAATTGAGGCTTCCATCGTATAAATGGAAGGCTGAAAGTCAAGGAGAGAAAATGATGGGTTGGGTTAGCTACCTAAATAAATAGAAAGACAGTGTATTCTGTAAGGGGGAGCCCAGGAGAAAATCATAAATTCTACATACATGGTAATATCAGACAACACCAAAAACAACAAAACACATTCACATAAACTTTAACATCATGCTCAGGATAACAGTGAAACTCATCATTTTCAAAATGCATAGGATGAGAAGTACTTGCATTTTCCCCCTAAATATATATTTTAAAACAGGATGCATCAAATGCAGAGCCATTTATGTGTTGGTTAATAGGAGATTTGGTCTGAGACTGAATAAACATTCCAAAATGTTCATCAAGTGAAATAAAATCTGTCACTATTGCGATCAAGTACTGAATGTGATCTCAGGCTTACTGCATTGCAGCAAATCTCTCTAGATTTGCCCTGTGGGCCACCAGCATAGCAACCACTGGGGTTCAAGTTGAGAATGGAGCATTGGTGATTCCCCATCCTCACCCTCGCAGACCCAGTGCATGAGGCTGGCAGGAGATGAGGCTGAGTTAGTTGAATTTTCAGGTCTTCCCAGGATCCCTAAGCAAAGTCCAGGTTGGAATCCACTGAATTAATGTTTCACTGTCACTGTTACTTATTTCTTCTTTTTAAGCCCTTCCGAGGTCAGAGGAAAGCTCATTCCACAATGAGGCCTTGAGTGGAAGATTTAGTGGGCAGGAATTTGCAGAAGAAAGGCAGAAAGGGTAATTAGGTAGGTAAACAGGAAGCTGGAATCTGTTTTGGAGATAAAATGAACCCACAGAGACTGGGAGGAGAAAGGGAGCTGAGCCAGTTATTGACTAGGGTTCCTTCCCCTGTCCCTGGAAACTTACTTGAAGGGCAGCCGAGAAGGAAAGGTGGAAGGCCCTCTTCTTAAGACTGGTGATGCAACCCCACTTTCCTCCCAGCTGCCTGGTGGGTAGAGTCTTCTCATCAAAGCAGAAAGCACAAGGAAAACCAAGTGCCACTGAAGTGGATGAGGCTCGACTTGGATGCAGCGCAAGTACCTGGCAGTCTTTGACCTACAAGGTGCTTCGGTCCGAAGTTTGTGGAAAATGTAATTAAAAAGATGTTTATTTTGGCACAAAAATTTGCAAATCTTATATATAAGGAGTCCTCAAAAAGTTAAAGAAAATTCATATTATTAAAAACCATGCCCAGATTTCAAAATTTTTTGCACCAAAATAAATTTATTTTTAATTCAATTTTTTTCACAAATTTTTGAAGTATCCTCCTATTGCCAATATATTGTAGCCCAGGATAATATAGTTTTGTTTTATTCATTATTTTAATCTTCACTTGCTCTTAAGCCTTAGATTTTCTATATACAACCTCTTCCACAGCATGTGTATTATGAGCAATTAATTAAAGTGGCAATGGGTAGAGGTACTAATCTATGACTAAATATTTAACAAAGAGGCAGAAAGGATTTACATTTTGATCTCCAAACACTGGAAAATAAATGCCCTCAATTGTCAGCTTCCCAAATTGACATGACTGCAAGGGCACAACAAAATTTCCATGCTTTTGAGTGATCTTTTAAAAAACATTTCGATTTATTTATTTGAAAGACGAAAAGAGAGATAGCAAGACCTCCCATCTTCTGTGGCTGACTTCCCAAATGGCTGGGATAGCTGGCACTGGGCCAGGCTGAAGCTAGAACAAGGCACTCAATTTGGGGCTCCCATGTAGGTGGCAGGGACCCAAGTGCCTGAGCTATCACCTGCTTCCTCCCAGGGTGTGCATTAGCAGGAATGCTGGAGTGAAGAGCAGGGCCAGGACTCGAACCCAGGCACTCTGATAAGGGATACTGGTGTCTCAAGCAACAACTTAAGCACCACACCAAATGCCTGCCCTTGTGAATCAAGCTATGAGTAGCAAGTAAAACCTTGTCCAAAAACATCTGGAAAATGTCAAATGAAAAGAATTGAAACTAGGAGTATTTAAAGCAAGTCAATAGGACCATGTCTAAAGGAGACAGAAGAGACATAACATCTGCATATGTTACCTTTATAGATCATATACAACATGTATATACACTTAATAACTGGTTTTAATTGGGCAAATACTTATTAAATGTCTATTGGGTCAGATACTGCCACAATAGGCTTTGGTAACACACATACGATTTAAGTTTTTAAAGATGTATTTATTTATCTGAAAGAGTTACACAGAGGGAGAAGGAGAAGCAGAGAGAGCGAGAGGTCTTCCATCCGCTGATTCACTCCCCAGATGGCCGCAACGGCTGGAGCCAATTCGAAGCCAGGAGCCTGGAGCTTCTTTCGGATTTCCCATGTAGGTTAGGGGTCCAAGGACTTGGGCAATCTTCTACTGCTTTCTCTAGGCCCTAGCAGAGAGCTGGATCAGAAATGGGGCAGCTGGGACTCGAACCGGCACCCATACGGGATGCCAGCACTGCAATTGGGGGCTTTACCCGCTATTCCACAGCGCCAGCCCCTAAGTTTTCTTACTTAGGAACAAGGTAGAAATACAAGTGAGATGGAAAACTGTCATTCCTACAGTAACTTAATACACCTGACAAGGGTTAGATCAGCAGTTTGCCCAGAGTGCTGCCATTGCAATGATTCGTGAGGGAGGGGCAACCTGACGTTGCTCAGGCAATCAGGAAGCTTTCTCAGGAAGAGGAAGATCTTTGGGATTTCAGGAGGCACAGGGGTGCGAGACTGTCACTCTGGCAGAGGAGACAGAATTTACAGGTAAGCTGTACAAGGCTGGAATGAAAGCCCTGGGGTAGGGCGTGTGAAAAACAGCTGTGAGGGTGGTTGAGCGATGAAGTCATCTGCATATTCATTTATTCAATGAGCTTTGACTGGGTGTTGGAGGAAGTGCTGAGTACTCAGGTTACCCCTTCCTGGCTCCTGTGATTGAAAGTGGTGGAATATGATGCTGGGTCTAGAGAGGAACGGAGAGCCGCAGTCATGTTTGATTCCAGACGGCTTTTTTGTGACATCCCAATGATCTCATGGAATAGTTAGCATTTCACTGAGCACCTCCCAAGTGCTATGCTGAGTAACTGTGTCCCTGCTGAACCTCACAACACCCCTGCGACGCAAGTATCTTCTCTCTCTAGAGATGGGAAGAGCAGTTTGTGGGTGCCTGAGTTTATACTTCCATTCGTGCAGGAACTGATCTCAGTGGCCAGGTGATTATCAAGGCTGAAGAAGAGCTGAATTCAAGTGCTTCCCCTTCTGACCAATACCTCAACTACCACCTTGAAAATACCATGCCTTGGGGACCACCTGGTTTCTGACGCCTTGGGACACCCTGTGGAGTCTGTGTGCAGGTCTTGCAAGAGGCCAGAGCTGATTGCCCTGCTGGGCAAAGCGGGAGCAGCTCACAGCCCGCTCCATCCCCACCAAAGCAAAGATTTCCAATTACTGCACTGCAGAAAATGTCAAAAGCATTATTCAACTGTTCATTATCCCAGGTTTTGTAATTTTTCATATGTTTCTACTCTTATCTGCGAGCACTTGAAAAAGACCAGCTTTTTCCTCTTAAGGGAGCTTAATTTGCAGAGCTGTGCAGTCTCCCTATTGTGTTCTTATCATCCCCTCCCTGTGGCAGGCAGAATGACAAGGATGACCAAAAAAAAAAAAAAAAAAAAAAAGAAAGAAAGAAAGAAAGAAAGAAAGAAAGAAAGAAAGAAAGAAATATTTGAAGGCCTTCCTGAAAAATCCACGGGAATAAGAATCCAAACAGCCGCAGGTTCGTGTCCCTCGAGTGACCTGGAGCAAGGGCGATCAGCGTTAGCTCTCACAGCCCACTCCGCGGGGGCTCTTGGCGAGCATTCCCAAGGACCAAAGCCACCTTCCAAGCGCCGTGGACTTCCCTGGGGTCATGACTGGGGGAAAGAGGCTGTAAGGTGCCAAGAGGTCCCCTCTCCCTGACATTCCCTTCCAGCGCTGAGTTAACTTCCGTATCCCAAGGGCGAGAAGCCAAGGAATGGGTGGCTAGCTCTTCCCCCATCTCCTTTGGAAAGGCAAATTCCGCCCATTCTTTGATAAGGCAATTGACATTTTTTCTCGGTAGTAAGTCTAGGGCCAACCAAAGGCAACCTCAAGTCCCCTAGCTCGCCTTCCGCCACCTGGATGGCGCCCCAAGCGCCGCCTGGATGGAAATTCTGAGCGGCAGTCTCCCTGGGCCCCTTCGCTCGCCCTAGGATACCCAGATTTCTGAGGCCGGCGCCCCAGGACTGCTGGCTCCCCAGGAGCGACGCCCCGGCCTCGGTGCTGCTGGCTCGGGGGAATCCCCGCCCACCTTGTCACTCCTGCAGGGGAATCCCCGCCCCTCGTGGCTGTCACTCCGTGAAGGGAGTTCCCGCCCCTCTGATCCACCGGAGGGAGGGAATTCCCGCCCATCCTGGAGGCTCGCTGCATGCCTAGCGCCGCGCCGCGAGGTGCGGACTCCCAGCGCGGGCGAGTGCCGGCCCCGGGCAGAGGGACGCGGTGGGGCGGCGGCGGCGGGGCCCCTCGGAGCCGCGGGCCGAGCCGGAGGCGCGGGGGATTGCTCCTCCCGAGGCTGCGGGCGAACCGCGGCGCTGCAGCTCCGGGCAGGCGCGGCGGCGGCACCGGTGGTGGCAGCAGCGGCGGCGGCGGCGGCGGCGGCGGCGGCAGCTGCACGGGAACCCGCCGGGCGGCGCCCGGGTCCGGACGCGAGAAAAGCAGCGGGAGCCCCTTCCGAGCCACTAGCAGGTGAAGCGACCGTCCCGCCTCACGGGCCACGGGGCCACGGGTGGGCGCGGGGGTCGGGGAGGCTTGGCATCTCCGGGTCTTGTGCGCCCGGGAAAGTTTAGTGACACAGCCGGGCGCGGGTCCCCAGCCCCGGCTGGGCGGTGAGTCGGGGTGCCGAGCCGAGGTCCCACGCTCGGTGGCCGCTAACTCGTCTCGAGTCCGGCCGAGAACTGGAGGGCGCGGCGGAGAGGAGAGGGCTGGACGGAGTGGGCCCAGGGCAGCCGGGCCACCGAGACGCCCTGCGGGGGACACTCGGGGCCCCGCTACGCTCTGGGCCATCGACTTGTCTCTTCCTCTGTCCTCTTGTTCTCTGGCCCTCGGGGATGGCCTTGGGGACCACGCTCCAGCGTGCCTTCAGCTCTTGTCCCCTTCCTGCCCCGGGAAGAGGCGTGCAGGGCGAGGACGTGGAGAGGGGCGCGTGCCAGGGGAGAGGGCATCTTGGCGGGGGGCGAGCTGTCCCGGGCATTTGCCCAGGGAGAATTGGGAACCAGTGGGCAGGGAAATCCTGTGTTCCCTACAAGTGACTTCCTCCTAAAACCCGATCTCCCTCCCACCTCTGGTTCACGGTCGTGGTCTTCGCTGCTACTGGGAAGATACATTAAAGCGCACGGCTGAATTGGGGCGGGAGAGGGCCCAGGACCCCTGGCGGGAGTGCGCCAGGAGCCTGATCTGTGCACAGACCTTGATAAGGGGACACTGGAGTGTGAAGAGGAGGAGGTCTGGCCCTGGCTGCTCGCAGGCACTGGAATGGCAGGCAGGAGGGCAATCCAGAGCTCTGATCTGCGCTGGGAATGGAGTTGGGCACGGCTGGGGATGGCAGCCAGGTCTGTGTCTGTCCCCTGCAGCTGGCCCAGCCTCTTGCCCCTCAACAGCAGTAGGGTTCTTTGGAAGGATGTTTTCCTTGGGAGATCGTGAGGAAGCTACTGGAGGTGACCGCTGAGTATCTGCAGAAGTGATACCTTGGTTGTACCTTTGCAGAGAGCCCCTTTGGGCCCCTGGGGCACCTTCCCCAAGGAGGTCCCACACACTCCGCCTGCTCTGTGCTTGGCTCCAGGGACTTGGCATTTCTACAGGACCAGCTTTTCTGGTCTGCGACTTCTGGGTGGGGGTCAGGTAGGTGCAGGCTGGCAGGTGTGGCGTGGGAGGGTTGCTGGTGGGGGTGGAATAGAATGTCTCAGAACACACCTCTGACTATAGGTGGTGGTTCTGGCTTCATCAATTCCTTCTTCCATTGGGATGGGCCAGGAACTGCTACTCCTTTAAAAACCACAGAGTGGTGTGAGTTTGTGAATATGTGTGTGTGGAGGGGAAGGCAGGAATAGGAACAGGGGGCAGCAGGTGCTGGGAGAGGAAGAATCAGAACCATGCGAAATGTATAAATGTGCATCCCTTGACAGAGTTAATATGCTCCTGGAAAAATATTGAATCATGCTTTAAATCTATCATTGAAATTGATTTTGCATGCACTTACAGTAGTTTACTATTTAAGGAAACTTATGATAATTTCTCTGTTCATTTCAGTCATTTTATTTTTGGATTACCTGTGGTTTGCTGGGGGTGGGGGTGAGGGGGAAGGGTGGGTGGCAGTGGCTAGGGCTTCCAGGGGGTGTGCTCGGATGAAAGAGGCTTCCTGCCTGCACTCGGAGTGTCAGCCTAGCAGAAGTGAGAGACATCCGCGGAGCGCCGTGATGCAAACCAGCGCACTTAGAACATATGGAATGAAGGGATGTTGGGATGAAGACAGTACCTGAAGAAGGGTCCAAATGAAACATTTTGGGGGTATGGAGGAGTAAAATGTCACTTTTGGCTGAAAGGCTTTGTGGACGAGGTCCTAGGGAGAAGAGGTGTGAGCAGAGAGGTTGATCCCGAGTTACGACAAGGCTGTGAGGGGCAAGAGGCTGAGCTAAGGACTTGGGGGAACTTAGTTAGGAAGACATTTGGAACTTTGAGAAAGGGACTATTGTGATCATGTGCTTCAGGGTGATTTATTCTGTCTTGCAGACAGACTTGGAATTGTGGAGAGAGAGAGAGGCAGGGAGCCTCGTGAGAAGGGTCTTGTAATAAGATGGGGCAGACAGTGAAGCTCTGAGCTGGTGGGTGGCAGGTGCAAGAAAGACAGGAGGGACACATAGGACAGGACCTGAGGAGGGAGTGCTGCTTGGATTTGGAAAGAAGAAACAAAGGACACCCACAGGTCACAGGTGTGAGCACCCAGGGCACTAACATAGGAGGTTGGAGGTTTTAACATTTGATGAATCAGAAACCTGGGGATCTCTCTCCAGTCTTCTCTTTCTGACTCTTCTCACATCTTATCCATCACCTAGGTCTATTGATCAGCTCTTCTTGTAAAGTCTATCCATGCCTCCTGGGACCTGTGGGAAAATCTCCAACTCCTAAAACCTCTTCACATTTTTTTCCTTGCTGTGTTCCCAACACACACACACACACACACACACACGGTGCACCTGCTTTTCTGCCTTTGTAAGACTGTTTTTCTGAGGGGGCTGGGCAGGGCTGGCTCCTGGTGTATCTTTCCTTCTCTGGGCCTTCTTACTCTTTTTTCTTTCTTTCTTTCTTTCTTTCTTTCTTTCTTTCTTTCTTTCTTTCTTTCTTTCTTTCTTTCTTTCTTTCTTTCCTTCTTTCTTTCTTTCCTTCTTTCTTTTTTTTTTTTTTTTTTTTTTTTGACAGGCAGAGTGGACAGTGAGAGACAGAGAGAAAGGTTTTCCTTTTTTCTGTTGGTTCACCCCCACAGTGGCCACTGAGGCAGGCGCGCTGTGGCCGGCTCACCGCACTGATCCGAAGCCAGGAGCCAGGTTCTTCCTCCTGGTCTCCCATGGGGTGCAGGTCCCAAGGACTTTGGCCATCCTCCACTGCCCTCCTGGGCCACAGCAGAGAGCTGGACTGGAAGAGGGGAACCGGAACAGAATCCAGCGCCCTGACCGGGACTAGAACCCGGGGTGCCGGTGCCACAGGCGGAGGATTAGCCTAGTGAGCCGCGGCGCCGGCCATCCTTACTCGTTAAGATCCAACCAAGGCCTCTTCCTGGAACAGTTCTTATCCCGACCTTGCCTCTGCCCTGACAAAGCCCTGAGAGCACACTCATGATGCCGCACTGGCTCTCTTTCTCTCACACCCTATCTAGTTCATGCCCCGATAAGGCCTGGAACAGTCACCCATCAACTTGCTCAGGTTGGGCAGATAGAGAGGCAAAGGGAACACCCTGGACCCCCCGCCCAGGCCGATTGTCCACATCCTGACTTGGAATCTGCAGACCCCGTGGGCTGGACAAGATAACATTGAGCTGTGGTCACTCCCTTGGCTTAGATCAAGTGGGCCTAGGGACCCAGATGATGGTGGTGCTGGGCATCCCTGTTGCAAGGTGGCCCCAGGTCCCTTCTGCACCAACCACAGGGGAAAAATCCTCCAGAAGATGAACCCACAAAATCTTTGAACCAAATTCAAAGAGAGGCTGCATCTCTTTAACAGGACAGACTTGGAGACTCAAGCATTAAAAAAAAAAAAAAAGAATGGCCGGCGCCGCGGCTCACTAGGCTAATCCTCCGCCTTGTGGCGCCGGCACACCAGGTTCTACTCCCAGTCGGGGCGCCGGATTCTGTCCCGGTTGCCCGTCTTCCAGGCCAGCTCTCTGCTGTGGCCCGGGAAGGCAGTGGAGGATGGCCCAAGTGCTTGGGCCCTGCACCCCATGGGAGACCAGGAGAAGCACCTGGCTCCTGCCATCGGATCAGTGTGGTGCGCCGGCCGCAGTGCGCCAGCTGCAGCGGCCATTGGAGGGTGAACCAACGGCAAAAGGAAGACCTTTCTCTCTGTCTCTCTCTCACTGTCCACTCTGCCTGTCAAAAAATAAAAATAAAAAGATTTATTTATTTTATTTCAAAGGTAGAGTTGCAGAGGAAGGGAGAGAGAAAGAAAGAGAGAGAGATCTTCAATCTGCTTGTTCAATTCCAAGATAACTACAATGGCCAGGGCTGGACCAGCTGAAGCCAGGATATTCATCCAGACATGTGGGTGACAGAGATCCAAGCACTTGGGCCATCTTCTGCTACTTTCCCAGGTGCATTCACAGAGAGCTAGATCAGAAGTGAAGCAACCAGGTCTTGAACCAGTGCTCACATGGGATGCTGGCATCATCATTGGTAGCTTAACCTCCTGAGCCACAAGGCTGGCCCCTTAGCCAACCATTTCAACCTCATTCTTCTGCCCTCAGCAATGTGTCCACAGTACCAAGTAGAATGCTGAAGACGGAGTCGGGTTGCAGGGGAGGAAGACCAGGCAGGGAAGCCCGTGAGAGAGACAGGCAGACAGCTACAGAGACAGAAGTGCTGTGTCCCACAAGGATGATAGCAAAAGGCCATAGATCAGCACCGTGGTGCAGCAGGTTAATCCTCTGTGGTGCTAGCGTCCCATATGGGCGCTGGTTCTAGTCCCGGTTGCTCCTCTTCCAGTCCAGCTCTCTGCTGTGGCCCGGGAGTGCAGTGGAGGATGGCCCAAGTGCTTGGGCCCTGCACCCCATGGGAGACCAGGAGAAGCACCTGGCTCCTGCCATCAGATCAGCATAGCTCTGGCCGTTGTGGCCATTTGGGAAGTGAATCAACGGAAGGAAGACCTCTCTCTCTGTCTCTCTGACTGTCTGTAATTCTACCTGTCAAATAAATTAATTAAATTAAATTTTAAAAAAAGTAAAGGCCAAAGACAGAGATCACTGTCATGAATGATGGTTGTGGAACCAGCTTGTAAGGGGAAAAGGAGAAAATGATTGGCAAGACAGTGGAACTTACAAGTAGACACTGGATCCCAAAGTGTATTGTCACTGCTGCTGTAGCAATGCAGGTTAAGCTGCTGCCTGCAATACCAGCACGCGATACTGTCTCCAGTTTGAATCCTAACTGCTCCACTTCTGATCCAGCTCTCTGCTAATGTGCCTGGGAAAGTAGCAGAAGTGGCCCAAGTGCTTGGGCTCTTGCCATGCATGCTAAGACCCTGATGGAGTTCCAGCTTCCTGGCTTCAGCCTGGTCCAGCCCTGACTGTTGGGACCATTTAGGGATTTGTCGCTCCCCCTCTTCGTGGAGGAACGACACTAAACCCTGCCTAGGCTTCATATCCGAGTCACGGCACCATTATGTCGCTCCCCGTCTTCGTGGAGGAACGACACTAGACCCTGCACTGTTCTTTCGTCTGCTCGGCCCTCCCCGGGTTTGCTGCTGGTTCTTCCCGGGTTGGCTACTGTCCCTTCCACCTCCGTGGAAGGGCAGTTCCCCCTAGCCACATTCCCCACTTCCGCAGGGGAGCGGCACACCGCCGGCCGGCTCTCTTGGGGGCTGCACAGGTGTTCCCCTTAGATGTTCCCTTAGATGTTCCTCGTAGATGTTCCTGGTGAATGCCGTCTCTCTCCTCCTTTATAGTCCTCCTCCGCCAATCCTAACTCGGCTGCCCACACGCCGAGCACGCCGCTCTCCTCCAATCAGGAGCAGCTCCTGCAGCTTGTCAAGTTGGTGAGAGGCAGCTGGGTAGAAGCTGTTTACTCCTCTCCCAGCGCCATATTGTGGGAGAGCAGATGCATAGAATAAGTCTTAATTCCAGTAACAGTCTAGTCCGAGTTGCTCCCCACAGGATTGAACTAGCAAATGGAGGATCTCTCTCTGTCTCTCTCTCCCTCTCTCTGTGTAACTCTGCCTTTCAAATAGATAAATAATTTTTTTAAATTATGCTGGTTACCAATAAAATAGAGTGCTTTGAGGAGGTGGTAGGTTGAGGCAAAGTCTGTTCAAGAAGTACCCCGTTCTCCCTCCCAGCCATGGTTGGTAAAGAAAAGAGAAATGGGAGAGAATGGGGGAGCAAGATAAGGGGTGTTTTGGGAGAAAGGAAGTCAGAAAACGTCAAGAGCAAGGGCAGGGGGCCAGCGCCATGGCTCACTTGGCTAATCCTCCGCCTGTGGCGCCAGAATCCCATATGGGCACCGGGTTCTAGTCCCGGCTGCTCCTCTTCCAGTCCAGCTCTCTGCTGTGGCCCAGGAGGGCAGTGGAGGATGGCCCAAGTGCTTGGGCCCTGCACCCGCACAGGAGACCAGGAGGAAGCACCTGGCTCCTGGCTTTGGATCGGCACAGCTCTGGCCGTAGCGGCCATTTGGGGGGTGAAACAACGGAAGGAAGACCTTTCTCTCTGTCTCTCTCTCTCTCACTGTCTGTAACTCTACCTGTCAAATAAATAAATAATCTTTAAAAAAAAAAAAAAGAGCAAGGGTAGGGGAAGAACAAAGCTGGCACTGCCTTCCGGGGGTCGGGGGAGCCGAGTTTGGATGTAGTGCTGGAGAGAACAAGAGGCCACGCAGCAGAGGTCATGGGGGTCTTTCCAGAGGGGGCGTCTGCGAGGTTAGAGAGGACCCTGGTTGAGGCTGGGCCCTGGAGGGGAGGGGCTGCAGGGCTGCTGCCCCCCTGGCACCTGGCCACCAGCAGGGAAAGGGAGGATTCCTGAATTGGGGCTGCAGACTTGGGCTTGAACTTCTCTCTGCCAGAGCCTCTGCTTGCTCATGTGTCAAGCTGGTACAATAGCTACTCCCCAGGCTGGTCTCAGGAGGCATGAGAAGAGCTACTGAGCGGGGTGGGTGAGGCCATCAGTGACAGTGTGTGCTGCACAGCGGGTCCTCGTGAAGCGTGTGCTGAGAACTGACTGCTCCTCTCACCAAAGGCAGTGAGAGCCCATTCGATGTGGAAGGCAAGACTTTAGAGCAGACCGGACGGCAGCTTGCTTCCAGCTCTGGACTGCTCTGAGCGATTTGGCCTCCCCGTGTCCAGCTTACTGAATCTTTTAGGAGGCCTGCCTTTTCAGTCGCTGGCTTGCTGCAGGGACTACATCTGTGTTTCTCTGCGAAGATCCAGTTGCCCGGCTCAAAGCAGGGAGAGCCTGGATGGTTTCCTGGTCCTCTGTGGTTTGGAAGGGGACTGTGCATTCCGGCTTCCCAATTCATGTGTTTGATGAAACTGAGACCCAGGGGGCAGAGAACTTGCCCTGTTCAACAACTGGAACTAGAATCACAACCTACGGTTACTTAAGCTCACAACTGTAACCCTAGTGGCAATTGTACAGGATGCAGGTGGATGCGAAAGAATTAAAAATCTGCAGCCCAGGGTGGGTGTTGTGGCACAGCTAGATTCGCTGCTGCGTGAGACGCCACATCCCATATTAGACGGCCTGGGATTGAGTCCTGCCTCTGCCTCTGCTTCCTACTCAGACTCCTGCTAGTGCACCTGGGAGGCAGCAGGTGATGGCTCACACACTGAGTCCCTGCCACTCACATGGGAGGCCTCCTTGGAATTCTGGGCTCCTGGCTTCAGCTTGGCCCAGCTCTGACTATTTATTGTGGCGATTTGGGAAGTGAAATGGTAGATGGAAAATCTCTCCCTCTATCTCTTCTCAGTCACTCTGCCTTTCAATAAATAAACATTTTTTTTTTTAAATCTGCATACCCTTTTGGTTTTGTTATTTGGTCTTTGATTATACATAGAAAGATGAAGTAAATAGTCTCATTTAATAGTGAAGAAGGGAAGATAAGGAGCATTTAATTTGTTTTATTAAGCACTCAAAAGATGTGTGGCAAGTTAAATTAAATTTTGGGAAAATGTAAATAATGTTGTTATTTTTTGTTTGTTTTTGTTTTTTGTTTTGTTTTGTTTTGTTTTTGACAGGCAGAGTGGACAATGAGAGAGAGAGACAGAGAGAAAGGTCTTCCTTTTGCCGTTGGTTCACCCTCCAATGGCCACCGTGCCATTGGCCAGCGCACCGCACTGATCCGATGGCAGGAGCCAGGTACTTCTCCTGGTCTCCCATGGGGTGCAGGGCCCAAGCACTTGGGCCATTCTCCACTGCACTCCCTGGCCACAGCACAGAGCTGGCCTGGAAGAGGGGCAACCGGGACAGAACCCAGCGCCCTGACCGGGACTAGAACCCGGTGTGCCGTCGCCGCAAGGCAGAGGATTTGCCTAGTGAGCCGCGGTGCCGGCCAATAATATTTTTTAAGGAAATAGAATACAGAGCAATTTTCTCAACTTTTTATTTTCTACCAGAATGGTCTATGTCTATATTATGTTGTTCCTAGGGGTTCTGCATAGTTGTGTATAAAATGATAGACACTTTTACAGAACTTAAAAATTTTAAATCCTGGGGCAGGCAATGTGGTACAGCAGGTTAAGCTGCCACTTGGGATGCCCATATCCTATAAAGGAGTGCCTGGTTTAAATCCCAGCTACTGTTCACTTCTGATCCAGCTTCCTACTGATGCACCTGGGAGGCATTAGATGATGGTCCAAATGCTCCCTCAGATGCCCCTATGTTGGAGACACGGGAGTTGCTGGCTCCTGACTTTGACCTGGCCTTGCCTTGCCTGTTGCAGGTATTTAGGGAGTGAACCAGAAGATGGAAGATCTCTCTCTCTCTCTCTCTTTCTCTTTCTGTTTCTCTTTTTCTCTCTCTGTCACTCTGCCCCTTGAATAAGTAAATACATCTTAAAACTTTTTAAAAATCAAATATCATGATATCAATATTCTATAAACAGAAAGAAGATGGAATTGGGAGCGAATACATTCCCATGGGCTCTGGGCAGGAGGATTTGAAGCCAGGAGGTCATCTGAGTCAGATTGTGAGCTAGAGAGTTCTGCATTCTGTTTACAAATGTGTTCTAGAAAACACTGGGAGCATTTACGGTTTGAAAACTCAATAGTTGAAGAGACCCTTTGTGGTCTGATAAGGCAGCAGCGCTGAAAGATGGCTTGTTCAGGCACTAAGTGTGCAGGGAAGACACATTTGTCTTGCAAGTCTCTCCAGTTCCAGGAAGAGGCTGGTCCTTGGCTCTGGCCTCTTCTCAGATGCCAATAACATCTTCCCCACCCCATAGTTTAGATGCAGCCAGGAATCAGTCTCCAACCTGACAGATCCTGGCTGCTCCCTGCATACATTACTCATGTGGATATATCCTAAGTGAACAGGGACTGGGCTATTAGCTTGCAGAAAATCAGAAACTTAAGATTCTTAACTCTCTTTATGACGCAATCTAATGAAACCAGATAGCATTGAACATCTGGCTGATGAAGTTATTCTTGGATTGTTTGGGGTTATTGAGTCTTACTGTGGCTCATCAAGCATTCTAGGACACACCAAGAACTTTTGGAAAAGCAGGGTTACAGCCAAGAGGATTCATATTGTGCACATAATTGTTGCAAACTTTGGGTGAGATAATAGCCAGGAGACAGGGAAAGTTCTATTGTCTGAAGCAGCCGGAAATACCTGGATATCCACAAGAGGATACAAAAAAAAAAACCACACACACACACAAACAACAACAACAACAACAACAACAAAAACCACAAACTCTTACGTATCTGCAAATCCTCAAAAGAGCATAATCCAGTCTCTTGCAGGATGAAATAAGCCCAGCTCATTCCAGGTAGATATGTAGTGTTTTAACAGCTTCCTGAGGAGGGCTTTGTGTGGTGTACTTGGCCCTAGGATGGGATCCTTGGAGGTGTTTTAACAAGAGTGGGAATGAATTTAAGCTGGGCCACTCCTGGTCTTGTTTTATCAACACTTGGACACCTCTGGTACTTGGCTTTGTAAGCTTTAGGCTTTGATTCTGCTTCTTCCACTTGATTGTCCAAGATACAAAACACACACACACGCACACACACACACACACTGGTGTTCTGGCCTCAGAAGAGTGTTTGTCCTGGTTTGCTAAAAATAAAGACAGCATTCCTACAATGCAGAATAGGATTCCTGCTGTGAGCAGGGCATGCTTAGCACAGTGGAAATCCAGTGAGTTCCTTAGCTGGAACGTGCCCACTGAGGCAGTAGGAGTTTAGCTGGAAGGAGGGTGGGGAAGATGGTCATTTGGGATCCTGAGTACTCAGCAGGGGGAGGGCTGCCTCCTGGGGGAAGCCTCCTGGCGTTCAGAGGAAGCCGGTGGGAAGAGACAGGGTGCCAGGGAGCTTTGGCCTGAGGGCCTGTCTGGCTGTCTGGCTGTGGTCACTCCTACAAAGATCCAGGAGACATCCTAGGATGGGAGACAAAATAAGCACCATCTCATCTCCTTCACCAAAGGCCAAATACCTGTCTCAAGACAGGATCTGGCTTGTCTTGTGTGCATATCCTGAGTGTTACTGAAATTCTGCTGCTCCGTGAACCTCTGTTTCTGCAGAAGAGAGGGGCAAGTGTATTCTGAGTTAGCCACGATGCCTTGGGTTGATGTATATGGGTTTGAGCAGCCATCAGAAGTGTCTTAAACAGCCTGACCCTTCCATTACCTGATTATTAAGTGGTTGCTGACACTGTTTAAGTTTGTATGCAAGTGATCAAATATAATCGAACTCTCTTCAAATGTCCAAGCGTTTCTTTTTTGTGCACCTAAGAAGATGAGAATGGAGCCAAGATTAATAAAGCAAGATGTCAATAAACTCTTGACATTTTTGTGTGTTGGCCAATGGACACTTATATAAAAGTCTGACTTGGCTCCATTTCTTTTGGGTCCTCCCCCTCCTCTTTTCAGCGTGGTGTATTTTATAGAGATTGGGTAAAACTAGCTTGTGCTAAATGGGTCTCCTGGTGAGGAAAATTAACTTCCAAGGCTAAAACAGCCGTGCAAATATTATTACAAACTCACTCAGCGTACACAGTTGGCACAGCTCTCCTCCACAGTTGGCTGCTGCCCACTCTCCACTCCTACCCCGCCCTGGTCACCATTATTCCCAATATCATTAGGCTAAAAGAAGAGACATCTGTCCCCAGAAAATGTGCTTGGAGTGACCTTATCAGCATGGATCCTCAGGGGACAGCAGACAGTGAGATGGCACAAGAAGGAGAAGGTACCGGAAAGGATCATGTTAGCCCATCTCTGGACCTACTGCTCATCTTTGAAAACCTGAGCAGATGTAAAACTGATTGATTTCTTTATTGCTGACTGCTATGGAGCAGCAGTCAGCAAATTTTGGCACCTGGGAGACACACATGGCACCTGAGCACCCACCCAACCTTCTGGTCTTTAACTGGTAGGTTTCCCAAGCACTGTCTTTATCTTAAAGGTCTCTGAAGTTTGTGAGCTGGAAGACCACGCCTTCACCATGCCCCAGGGTGACCTCATGCCCCTACCTGGCACACCTGTGTGTCCACCAGCCAATCAGGTTAATTAACCACTCCTCTTTGAAAGTGGGTTAAAAGCCTGGGACACAGGGTGCCCGGCCCTTTGGGCCCTTTGGTCTTTTCATTTTCTGGCCTTTTGCCAGCGTGGGCCCCTGCGACCCTGCGCCTCCAAAGCGTGTCGCCTTTGGGTCACCTGCCCCATGCTTCCTGGTCTAGACACTCCTCCGCGTGGCTGGCTCCTGATACTCGGGATGAGCCCAGATTTATCTCTCCTTTTAGGTAGGGCCCTCACTCTCCTATGCATCTTGCTCACTGAATAAAAAGCTTAAAATGCAAAAAAAAAAAAAAAAAAATCTGAAGGTGAGCTGACTTTTCCCCAGACTTCAGGAACCCACACAATATCCAATAAATGGATAAAAATTAAAAGTGTTTGGAAGCTGACTATTGGTCAGGCACTGTTCCAGACACTTTTAAAAAAAATATTTTATTTATTTACTTGAGAGACAGTTACAGACAGAGAGAGGGAGAGACAGAGAGAAAGGTCTTTCATCTGCTGGTTCACTCCCCAAATGGCTGCAACAGCTGGAGCTGGGCTGATCCAGAGCCAGGAGCCAAAACTTCTTCCGGGTCTCCCACGTGGGTTCAGAGGCCAAAGCACTTGAGCCATCTTCCGTGGTTTTCCCAGACCATCAGCAGAGAGCTGGATCAGAGGAAGAACAGCAGGGGCACCAACCAGCACCTGCATGGGATGCTGGTGCTGCAGGCGGAGGCTTAGCCTACTATGCCACAGTGCTGGCCCCTGTTCTAGACACTTTGTGTATCTTCACTTCAACAACCCAGTGAGGTGCATCCTGTTATTACTCCTAGAGCTGCCATGACAAATTAGCGTGCATGTGGTGGCTGAAAACAACAGGAAGTCATTCTATCAGTTTTGGGGGTCAGGTGTTGGCAGAGCCAGGCTTCCTCTGGAGGCACCAGGGGAGCATTTTTCTTTGCCTCTTCCAGCTTCCAGGAGCTGTTGGCAGTCCCTGTAGCTTCTCCACTCTGATCTCTGCCTCTGTCTTCACATCGCCTTCACGTCTGTGTGTCCTTGGCTTCCCCATCACTTCTGCCTATCTCTATTTTGTGTGTCTTTTCTAGGGATATTTATTATTGGATTTAGAGACACCCATGTAATCCAGGATGATCCCATCTTGAGACCCTAAATTTAATTCCATCTGCAAAGACCCTTTTACCAAATAAGGTCACGTTCACAGGTTCCATGATATGGACTTGTATTTTTGGAAGATGCCATTCAACCCAACTGCATCTTCTTTTAGAGATGGAGTAATGATGGTGCAAGGTAGGTAAGCAAACTCTCTGCAGTTACACAGCTAGGAGTTGGTGAAACTGGTTTTTAATACAGGAGCCTGGCTCTAGAGCTTACAGCCTTGACTATGACTCTATAGTATCCATGGATGGCAGGATGAGCGAAAGGATGCTAACAAAGTTAGCCAACATTCTTCCCAGTGTATTGAAAGGAACCGCTAATATTCATTCTTTTATGCTTGTGTCCGGGACATGACCTTGGTCCTATTCTCCCTCTCTAGGAAGATCTCGGCTGTCTCAAGGCTGTACCTACCATCCACATACTGTGGTCTGTCTTTTTTTTTTTTTTTTTTTTTTTTGACAGGCAGAGTGGACAGTGAGAGAGAGAGAGAGACAGAGAGAAAGGTCTTCCTTTGCCATTGGTTCACCCTCTAATGGCCACTGCGGCCGGCGCCCCGCGCTGATCTGATGGCAGGAGCCAGGTGCTTCTCCTGGTCTCCCATGGGGTGCAGGGCCCAAGCACTTGGGCCATCCTCCACTGCACTCCCTGGCCACAGCAGAGAGCTGGCCTGGAAGAGGGGCAACCAGGACAGAATCCGGCGCCCCGACCGGGGCTAGAACCCGGTGTGCCGGCACCGCAAGGCGGAGGATTAGCCTAGTGAGCCGCGGCGCCGGCATACTGTGGTCTTTCATGTTTATGTCTCTGGCTTTGACTTCTCTACTGATTTCCAGCTCATGTGCCTCACTGCCTACTTAATATCTCCACATGAGTGTGCTACAGGTGTTTCAGACCTAGTAAGTACAAAATGAAATCTTTGATATTTCTCCTTAAAGCTAGCTCTTTCCTTCTCAGTAACTGGAACCCCCATCCCACACCTAGAACCTTCTTTGCTTCACACCCTGCATCCAAATCCATGAGGAAGTCCCACTGGCCCTTCCTCCAGGATCCACCCTCTTCTCCTCACCCCTGAGAGAACAGATCCAGTGAAAGCCACTGCCATCTTGCCCCTGGGCCTCTGCTGCAGTTGTCTTCTAACTGGACCTCCTGAGGACACCCCAACCTCTAGTTCTTGTGCCTGAAAGCAGCTATGAGGGGCCTTATTTTTTCTTAAGTTTTTTTTTTTTCACAGTTACAGCCAGTTCAGTTATAGCAGTTACAACAGCTCACAGCCAACTTAAGAGTAAAGCACAAAGATTTCCCACATACCCCACACTCACACGTGCTGTTACCCCACTATGAACATCCCCCACCAGAATGGCATATTTGTCATAGCTGATGAACCTAATTGACACATTATCATCTCCCCAAGTCCATAGTTTGGTGCTGTACATTCTATAGGTTTGGATCAATATGTAATGACATGTATCCATCATTACAGAATCACACAGGACAGTTTCACTAAAATCCTCTGTGCTCTACCTCTGATCCCCCTCTAACCTCACCTGGAGGGTTCTTCTGAAAACGTAGATCAAGTTCATGTCACTCCTCAGCTTAGAATGGGGGGATTTCTCATCATTTGAATATAGGCCAGTCCCCTTGCCCCAGTCCACCCCTCCCTTGACCTCCTCTCTCACCCCTCACTGTCCTCCCTCTGTGTCCCAACACACTGTTCCTGTCATTCTGAAATACAGTAGGTTCCATCCCTTATCAGGATCTCTCCTCTGCGTGAAGCTGCCCACAGATCCTCACAGGTGTCTTCTTGAATATATAATCTAAAAGTGCTGCCCTTGTGCTCCATTACGCGACTTCTGTTGGTAATCAGACTGATCTGTTCATTTATTGTGTGTCTCACCTCTTGGGATATAAACTCCATTAAAGCAAAGACCTTGCTTTGTTTGTGTCTCAGGTGCCCACACAGTACCAGTATACTGTAGACACTCAGTGAATGTGTGTTGGACAAACTGAGCTCTTTCAGCACTTCATTTCCCAGTTATCCCTCTTTTTAAGTGACTTGCCTGAGGTTACATATGTATTAAGAACCAGAGAAAGAATTAGAATCCAGCATTGTGGTGTAGCAGGTTAAGCCTCTGCCTGTGACACCGGCATCCCATATGGGCACCAATTCAAGTCCTAGCTGCTCCACTTCCAATCCAGCTCCTTGCTGATGTTTCTGGGAAAGCAGTGGAAGATGGCCCAAGTTCTTGGGCCCCTGAACCCATTTGGAGGACCCCAGAGAAACTCCTGGCTCCTGGCTCCAGCCTGGCCCAACTCCAGCCATTGCAGCCATTTGGAGAGTGAGCCAGTGGATGAAAGCTCTCTCACTCTCTCTCTCTGTCTCTCTGTCTCTCTTCCTCTCTCTCTGTAAGTCTGCCTTTCAGATAAATAAATCTTCAAAAAAAAAAAAAAAAAGAATCTGAATTCAGATCTGTTTTCTAAACTTTGTTCTCAACCACAATTTTATACACGAACTCTGAGAATCAAGAGCTGCCCGATCCCTAAAGTGCTATGGGACTCTGAGTTTTCTTTCTTTCATTCTTTTTTTAAGATTTTATTTATTTATTTGACAGGTAGAGTTACAGACAGTGAGAGGGAGAGACAGAGAGAAAGGTCTTCCTTCCATTGGTTCACTCCCCAAATGGCCGCAACGATCAGAGCTGTGCCGATCCGATCTGAAGGCAGGAGCCAGGTGCTTCTTCCTGGTCTCCCATGCGGGTGCAGGGCCCAAGCACTTGGGCCATCCTCCACTGCCTTCCCGGGCCACAGCAGAGAGCTTTACTGGAAGAGGAGCAGCCGGGACTAGAACCCGGCGCCCATATGGGATTAACCAAGTGAGCCACTGCGCTGGCCCTGGGACTCTGATTTTTCTAATCACATTACTGTTCATAAACCCAAACACAGATTATTGATACGTAGAGAAGAAATTTACTCATTCAGATTCACCATGTACTATTTCTCCGAAAAGTCTGAAGCTTGAGAAGCTAAGACATTCATTTCTCTTTATTTACACTTTGGAGTTTGAAGCTAAAGACTTTCTGATCTATCTTGAGGCTTGATGAGTTCAAGCCCTCTTCCTTGAGCCCTTGAAGGAACGTCTGGGAGATGACCAGGTTGAGTCCTTTAATGCAATTGTAGCAGTTATGTGTGTTCACAGGAAGTACTGAAGTCCTCCTTCCTATGGTTTTCCTTACACATGGACACCTGTGTGAGGTGGTTTTTTTTTTTTTTTTTCCCTGCCTCCATATCTCTTCATAGTTGGTAGAACTCTGGGGCAAGAACGTAGACCCTCTTTTTAGACTGGCTGATAATGAGATGTTCTCCATGGGGTCTTGTCAAAAGATTGGTGTATTTCTTTCTTTTCTTTTCTTTTTTTTTTTTTAAGATTTATTTATTTATTTGAAAGTCAGAGTTACACAAAGAGATGGAGAGACAGAGAGACAGAGAGAGAGGTCTTCATCCTATGGTTCACTCCCCAATTGGCTGCAATGGCCGGAGCTGTGCCGATCCAAAGCCAGGAGCCAGGAGCCTCTAACGGGTCTCCCACATGGGTACAGGGGCCCAAGGACTTGGGCCATCTTCTACTGCTTTCCCAGGCCACAGCAGAGAGCTGGATTGGAAGAGGAGCAGCCAGGACTAGAGCTGGCACTCATATGGGATGCTGGCACTGCAGGCGGCAGCTTTACCTGCTACACCACAGCACCAGCCCCTGGTCTATTTCCATAACAGCAGCTTTGGGCCAGTCATGGAAGAAACGAGAAGACAAATTCTCACAGATAGGGGGCTCAGCAGTTGCTTTTTTTTTCTTCCTGTAGTTGTACTTCCTTTTAAAAATGAGTTCCATCTTGGGAATTTCATCAACATCCCAATAAGCAGACATCACGCAAAAAAACTACTCTTTTAGGCAAATTGTAATTATGGTCAAGTGCAAGACTCACGTATGTGGGTGGGACTTTTATTCATATAAAGGACTATCATGGCCGAATAGTGTATCTGGTAAATATAGCTGCTCTCCTGTAGGAACGAAGAACCCTGGCTACTTGCTACATCATGTGCTTCACCTCTGCTGTCCTGATCGGGGTTTGCTATGGTAACCAGAACTTTGCCTGAGGGTTGTGCATGTAAAGTGTCACTCATTAGTAGTACTCTTTATTTTTAGCGTAAACCAAAGAGGAGCTGCTCAGTGTTCCTGCTAACAGGCAGGTGAGTAGTCACCGTGGGGCCTTGGATGACTTTTGTGTGCTGTTCTCACGTGGGATATCACCACCCACTACAGTTCTCATTTGTTGGAGCAAGATGAGTTTCTGGACTTCCATTGGTTGAAATCAGTGCAGAAACTACACACTAGGGAAGTTGGAGATACTATTTTTTAATAACTTTCTCAACTGCTATTCCCCATCTTCGTCTTGACACAGCATGGCAGCCTGCTAATGATGGCAGTCCTGCAGATGGGAGGTGAGTAGCTGTCCCTGAAGCCATTGAAAGCTCAGTGAACGTTTGAAGGAGGTAGTATTTTCCTCTCAGCGTGGCATTCAGCTCTCACCTACAGCTTATATTTTGTCCTCAATGCCCTGGACAAACTTTTTTTCTTCTTTCACTCAACTTATATTTGTTTAGCACTTGCCACATAGAGAACTATACATATATATTCTATAGGGAATAAGAAGAAATAAAATTCAGATTGCCTTGAATGATCAATCATATAAAAATTTTTAATTGTCCTCTGGGCCCAAGGAGAGAAAAATCTAGAAAAGAACATGGAGGAGCTGATGCTGTGGTGTAGCAGGTAAAGCTACTGCCTGCAGCGCCAGCATCCCATATGGGTGTCAGTTCAAGACCTGGCTGTTCCACTTCAGATCCAGCTCTCTGCTATGGCCTGGGAAAACATTAGAAGATGGCCCAAGTCCTTGGGTCCCTACACCTATGTGGGAGACCTGGAAGAAGCTCCTGACTCCTGGCTTCAGTTCAGCCCAGCTCTGGCTGCAACCATTTGGGGAGTGAACCAGAAGATGAAAGACTTTCTCTCTCTCTCTTTCTCTCTCTCTCTCTGCCTCTGCCTTTCTATAACTCTACCTTTCAAATAAATAAATAAATCTTAAATAAACGAAAAAAACATAGGGAACCTCCTGAACCTCACTTTTGTTGGAGGCTTGAAACAGGCTAATGTCCCCCTTGGCATGTTTGCTGATAGATACATATCTAGGACTGAGTGACTCTGGGGCCAGGTAATGTTGTGTTCCATCAGTTGTGTGTTTGGAGAAGGATGTGAACCGCAGTCCAAAGTGAAGCCAGAATCATTTCTTGAGTTGATACCAACTGGGGGTCAGAAACATTAGAATTAGAAGGTTTTTCCAAGTATAGATTTTATCATGTCTATGCTATGACCCAAATACCCAGTGCAGTGCCTGGACCAAAGTTCACCCTTCATGTAGGTTGTTGATTAATTTTGCTTTATTTTATTTATTTGAAAGTCAGATTTATAAACACACACACACACACACACACACACACACACACAGACACCCCGCAGTAAGGGAGAGAGAAAGGGTGAAGGAGAAAAGAGGGAGATCTTCCATCTGCTTGTTCAGTCTCCAAATGTCTGCGATGGCCAGGGCTGGGCCAAAGCCAGAAGCCTGGAACTCCATCCAGGTCTCTCACATGGGTAGCAGGAGACCGAGTACCTGGGCCATCTGCTGCTGCTTTCCCAGGGGCATTAGCAGGGACCTGGATTGGAAATGGAGCCGCCGAGACTTGAATTGGCACTCATAGGGATGCTGGTGTTGTAGGGGATGACTTAACCCACGGTGCCACAACACCAGCCACCATAAAGGTTTTTTTAAGCTAATGAAGTTGGTGTTAGTCTGGCATGTCTGGTGGGATAAAAGACCCTGGGTTATACTACAGGTCATACCTACAGCTAATCCAGGAAGACCCCCATAGTCCTTCCAAACATACTAGGAGGGACTAGGAAATATGAGGTGATACTAGTTATGCCCTAGGCTGTGTGGGATAGCAAATGTTCTGATCCAGTGGCTGAAAGGTTGTTTGTCCACCAACAGTTTCTCCTCCCAATGGAAATGTTTCCATTTTATACAATGATCATTTTAAATGCTCAAGAATTACCTAGAGAACATCATTTTTGTGCAGCCCTGTTCATTCACACAGTAAATCTAATAGGTATTTGAGACCCACTGTGTGTTAGACCCTTGGTTTCTTAGGGCCCGAGACATTCAGTATGTCTTAAGCTGAGTCCAGAAGAACATGGCCCCTGGAGAAGGGATTCCACCCCCTGTGCATTACAAACTGCTCTTCTCAAGGGTGCCAATGACATCCACAATGCTAAACTCCAGCTCAATCCATCCCCCACCCTTGGTCCTTGACACACTCTGCACCATGGCCTTTGGGCCTCCACACTCTCTGGGCATGCCCCCTTGCGCACCAGCCAGCATTCCTTTCAGTTTTCTTGTCTGCTTCCTCTCCTCCTTGACCTCTTGATGATGCTGGTATGCCCAGGACTCAGTGCTTGCCTTTCTTGCCTCTTCTTTCTGAGATTACTCTCAGTAATGGCAGCCACTCTCATAGCTTTATTATTTTTTTTTAATTTACTTATTTGTTTGAAAGTCAGAGTTACACAGAGACAGAAGGAGAGGCAGAAAGAGAGAGAAAGGTCTTCCATCTGCTGGTTCACTCCCCAGTTGGTTGCAATAGCCAAAGCTGCACCAGTCTTGTCGCTCCCCCTCTTCATGGAGGAACGACACAGGACCCTGCGCTGTTCTTTTCGTCTGCTCGGCCCTCCCCGGGTTTGCTGCTGGTTCTTCCCGGGTTGGCTACTGTCCCTTCCACCTCCGTGGAAGGGCAGTTCCCCCTGCCGCATTCCCCACTTCCGCAGGGGAGCGGCACACCGCCGGCCGGGTCTCTCGGGGGCTGCACGGGTGTTCCTTCAGCTAGATGTTCCCCTTAGATGTTCCCCATAGATGTTCCTGGTGCATGCCGTCTCTCTCCTCCTTTATAGTCCTCCTCCGCCAATCCCAACTCGGCTGCCCACACGCCGAGTACGCTGCTCTCCTCCAATCAGGAGCAAGTCCTACAGTTTATCAGTTGAACTGGAGGCAGCTGTGCGGAAGCTGTTTACTTCTCTCCCAGCGCCATATTGTGGGAGAGCAGATGCATAGAATAAGTCTTAATTCCAGTAACTTAGTCTAGTCCGGTTGCTCCCCACAGATCCCCCTTTCTTTTTATTTTTTGGCGTTGATACGCGCCTGTCTTCGGTGTCCCGCGGCACACACTCTGCTCTACTTGCTAGAGTTGCCACAGGCTCTTACAAGTCCTATCCATCAGGCAAACCGAATCCAGGTCCTCTCTTTGCCATGTTGTGAGGAGGTTTTTAGGCGCTGATGCGTGCCTGTGTTCGGTGCCCTGCAGCGCATGCTCTGGTCGAGCCTGCAGGGGCTTACAAAACCTATCAGGCAAACCGAATCCAAGCCTTCTCATTGCCGTATTGTGGGGGAGACTTATTAGTGTTGGTTTGTGCCTATCTTCGGTGACCTGCAGCTCATACTCTGGTCGAGCTGCTTGCTGGCGCTTACCGCCTTAAATCAGGCAGACCGAATCCAAGCTTAATATTGTTGTATTGTGGGGAAGCCTTACTGATGTTAATTCGTGCCTGTCTTCGGTGACCTGCGGCGCATAAGCTGCTAGCTGCCCGCAGGTGCTCATCGCCTCACTTGATTAGGCAGACCGAATCCAAGCTCTCACATTGCAGTGTTGTAGGGAGGCCTTTTTATTTCTCTATTTCTCTATCTCCGGGCATTCCTATTTCTCCCATTTTACTTCTATCTTCCAGCATTCCTATTTTTCTCACTTTACTTCTAAACTTCTGTTTCTCTTATCCCTGCGGCTTTCCGGCACCTCGCCCCGCCGGCGGGTTCCCGGCTCTGCGCCGCTTCAGCCCGCGCGCCTCTCTCATCTGCGCAGCTTCCCGGCTTTGCGCGGCTCGGCTTCGCGCGCTCCGCGGTCTCCACGCTTAACCCTTTCGCGTCTGAACCACGGCCTACGCCAGCCCCGTTCCCTATCTATTCACGCCCCGTGCTCTCTCTGCACGCGGCGGCTTCCGCGAGTAACACAGCGTAGCTTACGTGTCCGCCACTAGCATTCAATCTAAGTTCCCCGGGCTAGCCTGGCGAATTCAACCCAGCGTACGTCTCCGCCCCACGGTTTGGCTTCCCGTCCTTTGCTCCCCGGGCTAATCAGACGGATCCCAACCTGGCTCACGTTTCAGCTTCTGGTTTCAACTTTTCGCCCCCTATTCCCGGGCTAACTTGAGAACCCCAAAGTGGCTTTCGTTTCCGCCTTGGCCTGCCCCCCACGGCTTCAATTTCCCTAACATTTTTCTCTACCCGGTATGTTTCCCCAAACTTTCCTCCAACGATATTCCTCCCTCATTTCTCCTGGCCTCTCCCCACAGTCCGCGTCCGAGTCTGTTTGTTCTAGCTTTCACTTTCGCTTTCGACCTTAGAGATTTCTCCCAGCTTCCCCCCGTAGTCCGTATCTGAGTCTATGCCTAGGCTTTCAACAGCTTCCTCCGGCACCTTTTTCGTCCGGCTTTTCCCTAGGCTGTTTGCTAGTCTCTCTCTCCGATATTTCCCCATTTCTTCCCGTTTCTTCCCTCCTAAGTTTCATATCCGTCCTAAGTTTCCTATCCGTCCTAGGTTTTCTATCCGAGCTAGGTTTCCTATCCGAGCTAGGTTTCCTATCCGAGTCACGGCACCATTATGTCGCTCCCCCTCTTCGTGGAGGAGCAACACTAAGCCCTGCCTAGGCTTCATATCCGAGTCACGGCACCATTATGTCGCTCCCCCTCTTCATGGAGGAACGACACAGGACCCTGCGCTGTTCTTTTCGTCTGCTCGGCCCTCCCCGGGTTTGCTGCTGGTTCTTCCCGGGTTGGCTACTATCCCTTCCACCTCCGTGGAAGGGCAGTTCCCCCTGCCGCATTCCCCACTTCCGCAGGGGAGCGGCACACCGCCGGCCGGGTCTCTCGGGGGCTGCACGGGTGTTCCTTCAGCTAGATGTTCCCCTTAGATGTTCCCCATAGATGTTCCTGGTGCATGCCGTCTCTCTCCTCCTTTATAGTCCTCCTCCGCCAATCCCAACTCGGCTGCCCACACGCCGAGTACGCTGCTCTCCTCCAATCAGGAGCAAGTCCTACAGTTTATCAGTTGAACTGGAGGCAGCTGTGCGGAAGCTGTTTACTTCTCTCCCAGCGCCATATTGTGGGAGAGCAGATGCATAGAATAAGTCTTAATTCCAGTAACTTAGTCTAGTCCGGTTGCTCCCCACAAGTCTGAAGCCAGGAGCTTTCTCCTGGTCTCCCACACAGGTGCAGAGACCCAAGGACTTGGGCCATCTTCCACTGCTTTCCTAGGCCATAGCAGAGAGCTGGATCTGAAGTGGAACAGCCAGGTCTTGAACCGGCACCCATATGGGATGCTGGCACTGCAGTTGGTGGTTTTACCCGCTACACCACAGGGCCGGCCCCTCTCACAGCTTAAAATACATGCGTAAGCCAAGAACTCCCACCAATACTGCTTGCATGTGTAGTTACTGGCTTGACATCTCTGCTGAATCTCCCAACAGTCGTCTGAAGCTTCAGCACCTAAAACTGAGTTCTGGATTCCCATCCTGCCCCTTCTGGTGTTCCATCTCTGGATAGCTCTTTAGAACGTATCCAGAATCTAACCACTGCACATCTCCTCCTCCAAGCCATCCTCATCTCTCAATTGGACTATTTTGGGAATTTTCCAGTTGCTACTGTTTCCCTCTTCTCTCAGTCTATTCTCAACAGAGCAGCCAGAATGACTATAGTAAAATAGAAATCATTTCTTCTCACTTCTCAGCTCAAACCTCCTGAAGATCTCTCTCTCTCTCTCTCTCTCTCTCTCTCTTTTAAGATTTATTTTATTTATTTGAAAGACAGAGTTACAGAGAGAGGTAGAGACAGAGAGTGAGAGAGAGGTCTTCCATCTGCTGGTTCACTCCTCAGATGGCCGCAACAGCCAGAGCTGAGCCAATCGGAAGCCAGGAGTCAGGAGCTTCTTCCGGGTCTCCCACGTGGGTTCAGGCTTTCCCAGGCCATAGCAGAGAGCTGGAGCAGAAGAGGAGCAGCCGGGACTAGAACTGGCGCCCATATGGGATGCCGGCGCTTCAGGCCACAGTGCTAGCCCCAAGATCTTGCTCTCTTAAAAGCCAAACTCATTCTGCAGCCTAGCAGAAGCAGTTCTCTCCCCTCCCGGCGCCCTTCATCCTCTGACCTCAGTTCTTTTATTTTCTCTCTGAAGCCACGCTTCTTCCTCAGGGCCTTCACATCTACTGTTCCCTCTACCTGGAATGCTCTTCCACTGTGTGGCCAAGTTCTCTTTTACTTCCTTCCTGGCTCGATTCGAATGCCATCTTGGGTGAAGTCCTCTGTGTCACCCTGCTGCAGCTAAAGACTTCATATCCCCTTTCTCAGCTTGATTTTCTTGGTAGCACATTGTCATTTTCAAGCATATTTTACCACTTAATTTGCCTTTCTGCCCACTCCTCTCCATTACGAGGTGCAGCCTCCAGGGGTAAGTTTATGGAGGTGGGATCTATTTGGCTCACTCTTGCAACATCAGCATTTAGAGCAATGCTTGGCTTATAGCAGGGACTCAGTAAATGTTGAGAGAATGAATTAGAATTCTTGGTATTTTGAAAGTATCGATGCCCTAAGGACTGGGATTTAATTGGTATGAGGCATAGCTGAAGCACCAGTATTTTCTGAGGGTTCCCCAGGTAACTCTAATGTGAAGCCAAGGTTGCAAACCACTGCTTAGTGACCTGAACTCTGGGTTGTTTTCCTCCTTCTTGGGCTTTTACCCTTGTGCCCTATGTCACTGCATTCTTAGAAAATCCATTAGTCTCAAAACTGAAATTGCTATAGATGGGTTTAATGAAATGTGTGCTGTGTGTGATAGCATATTAGGGCTTTAATTGGAGCATCCTGTTAGGGTGAATGTGGTGGACATTCATCGCGGGATGACCTTGGCTGAACTTGGAAGGGGAGGCACAGTCCCCATGTTGCAGAGTGAAGTGTGTTCTTTGTCATTTCCCAGTTGAAGGTCAGATGTTTGTCTTCAGATTTCAAAACTGAGCGAGGATTTTCATCTGGCTGAGGACCAGTTCTGCTTATCTGAATGAGCAATACGTACTTCCTCCATACCCCCACCCAGAATGTCTACCTTCCCACTGTTTAAATTCTGTCCTTCCTTTAGGGCCCAGGTGTAGCCTCGTTTGTTTGATAAATTTTCTCCTTTCCTGCCTGGCAGCCCCTTCCAGAACACCTGGCCCTGACGTACTCACTGCACATCCAGCACGTCGCTTTGGTTGGTGAACCATTTGGTGAATGTGTCTGCTTGTCTTTTGAATCCCCTCCCAGACTAGACTGTAATCTCTCTCAGAGGGCACTGGGCCATTTCTTGCACCTCTTTGTGTCCCTAGCAGCAGGCAGTAAGTAGATGTTGACGGATTGCTGAAGCTATTCTTATTGAATGTATTGGCAGCGTCTGCCCAGGAGAAGGGATGCCATTCTTGGTGTAATTAGGGATTATACCCGCTGTAAACACCTGTGCATTTTTCACTCTGGTTTATTGTGGATCTGTATCATTCTCACTTGAAGATTTTTTGAAACAGCAACTGAATATGTAGTTTGTAAGATTTAAAATCCAAACATTTCAGTAAACTGTTTGAAAATGACATATTCAAGAAAGTTCAGATGTAGTCATGTTTCGTTTTATTTCCAAAACCAGGTTCAGGGACCGGCGCTGTGGCTCACTTGGTTGGTTAATCCTCCGCCTGCGGCACCAGTATCCCATATGGGCGCTGGGTTCCAGTCCCAATTGCTCCTCTTCCAGTCCAGCTCTCTGATGTGGCCCGGAGTGCAGTGGAGGATGGCCCAAGTGCTTGGGCCCTGCACCCGCATGGGAGACCAGGAAGAAGCACATGGCTCCTGGCTTCGGATCAGCGCAGTGCCGGCCATAGCAGCCATTTGGGGAGTGAACCAATGGAAGGAAGTCCTTTCTCTCTGTCTCTCTGTCTATAACTCTACCTGTCAAATAAATTTAAAAAAAATCAGGTTCAAAGATATAAAATTAAACTGAGTGCTGCTGAGAGGAAGACAGGGCAAAGAGGCCACTTCTTAGGTCCTACCTCTATCTGAAGTAGTGGCTGTTCCATTAATGTCTCATTATCAAGTTAACATCCTTCATGTCCACAGCCTGGAAGATTGGGGAGCCTGAAATAAGCGAATGGGAAGAAGGTTGAGAAACTGAGTTTCTTAACACTTTTGTGGCCTTTCCGAGCCCTGAGTTGGGGAGAAGTGATGTCATGGTGAGACAGGAAATGTTATAAAGCTATAAAATGTCATAAACCGATTTCCATCTGGCTGTAGGTGTGTTAAGACACAGCAAAGAAAAGCACATTGTGCCTTTACCAACAGGGATCGGATTATTGGAGCAGTATACCATGGAAAAGCTGTTGACACAGCATATCTGGACTTTTCAGCAAGGTGTTGGGTGGGCCATGGTGATGTCTTCGTGGGCAAGACGGAGAAATGTAGACTGGACGGTAGCAGTGCATGGAGATTTGCAGCTGACCCACCCCTTGCCTGGACAGAGAGCTGCATGGATTGATGTCCATTCACAAAGGGAGTTCCAGAGAGTGAGTCAGGCACAGCTCTGCCATTGGCTTTATGCTGCTCCTGTTCAACATTTTTATCGACAATGAGAATGAAGATGGGACATGTTTATCCCATTTGCTCATGACCCGGATCGGGGAAGCATGGTGACCTCATTTCACACCAGAATCTGAACCTAAATAGACTTAGAGGACAGGCCAAATCTTGTAGAAGTCAGCCAAGGGCTCAAGTGAAGATCCTGCACTCGAGTCTGAAAAGGCCAATTGTGTTTTACATGGGGTGTCTTATAAATTGGAACTTATTTTATCAGCAGCCTGTGCAGAAAACATTCAGACCTAATGATCAGTGCCCACCCATCACGCGGTGATGAGGCTCTGAAATTAAGAGTATTCCCAGGGTACGGGGCCTAGAAGCAGATTGGGGAGCTCTGCACTGGGCCCCCATGTCTAGATGGTTGTGTGCCACGCCTTAGGGGAAGGGTCCAACATGAGAGAATTAGCTGGGGTCTTCCTCTTTCCAGCCTGTACCTTTATGACCATGTCTGTATCTGCTCCTTCCCAGATATTCTAACCTCCTCGTCTCCCCGCCCCCCCCCCCTTTTTTTAAAGATTTATTTAAATTCATTTGAAAGGTAGAGTTACTGAGAAAAGGACACACACACACACACATAAACACACAATCTTCCATTGGCTGGTTCACTTTCCAGAACACCATCTGGGTCTCCCATCTGGGTGGCAGGGGTCCAAGCCCTCGGGCCATCATCCGTTGCTTTCTGAGGTGCATTAGCAGGGAGCTGGATGGGAAGTGGAGCAGCTGGGACTCGAACCAGCACTCATATGGGATGTTGGCATCGCAAGCAGCAGCCTAACTGCTGCACCACAACAGACACTGAGCTGTGTCTCCTTTCCTCTGGCTGCCCTCATGCTCCAAGATCTCTACGCCACATTAGTTCAGCCACCTGCATGTTGGGGTGTCCTGGCTGCTAAGCATTTCTGTGAAAGGCAAACCACTCATTCACTTGGATGGGTGCAGTTGCAGAGTACTGATCTCTACGCTGTTCGGGCCCCAAGGCTGGCAGACAGGAAGCTGGTCTTTCTATAGGAGCCCAGTCCCCTCCCCGTGTCTATTATAACTCTTCCTTCAACCTCCCAGCCCACCGCCTCCCCCTCCTTTCCAGCAAGGGCCTCAGTGTATCTTCACACAGAGAACCAGCGGGAACTCCTCGGTCCTCTCCCTTGATCAAAGCTGTCTAATTCCACATGCAGCCCCCACTCTGCCTCCCTGCCTTGGAGAAGAGTTCCCTCCTTTCATCGGAGATCTCCTCCCAGAGCAGGAGACACCTCCTCCCCCTTCGTTCACTGTCACCCTTGATCAGGACACTTGTTCCCTTCTGTCATTAACCCTCTGTGTTTATAGCGGTTCCTCTTCACCGTCCTCCACCCCTTAATTAAGATCCCTTTGTCCTTGTATCTTTTTTTTCAAAGTATTTATTTTTGCATTGTTTGAAAGGTAGAGTGACAGAGAAAGAGATCTTCCATTTGCTGGTTCACCCCCGCCCCCCAAATGCCTGAAACATCCTGGGTTGGGCCAGGCTGAAGCCAGGAGCCAGGAATTCAATTTAAGTCTTCCATGTGGGTGACAGGTACCCAAGAGCTTTTGCCATCAGCTACTTCCTCTCAGGGTGTGCATTAGCAGGAAGCTAGAGTTGGGAGATGGAGCCAGGAATCAGACCCAGTCACTCTGATATGGGATAAGGGCATCTTAACCTCTGTCTTAGCCTGGGCCCAACACCCACCCCACTCTATTTTTTGGATTGGAATTTGCACCTTGCCTCTTAGACATTGATGTTCTCGTTTCTTCCAGATTCACATGTCCTGTATGTACCTACCATGTCTATCTGGGTGACCCTCAGCTATTCCAAAACAACAGATTCCCAACTGAGCTTATCCCTGTCTCTATGAATCTGCTTCTCTCCTGTTCCCTAGTTTGGCCAGTAGCAACCCCACTCAGCCAGCCCGCAGATGAGAAATTCATCCCTCAGTTCTCTATGGTTCTCTGTACTTGCGTGTCGGAGTTTTGCCAACTACAACCCATCGCCTGACAAAAGTGTTTTGATAGCTTTTTGTATGCATGATTGCCAAGACTTTTTATTCTTATTTCTGGTACGGAAGCTGGAATAAGGGCCAAAGCATTGAAGTTCAAGGCAAGAGAAGCCTTCCATGTTGGGAAAGTTTTTCTAACCCTTATACCTTTCTCAAAGTGGTGTGGGCTCCCTTGTGAGCTTCCCTTTTTGTTGATTTTAAAGATACATTTATTTATTTTGAAAGAGAGAGAGAGAGAGAGCGAGGAGTTTTCCACCTGCTGTTTCACTCCCCAGATGGTTGCAACAGCTAGAGCTGGGCTAGACTGAAGCCAGGAGGCAGGAGCTTCATCTGGTCTCCCACATGGGTAGCAGAGGCCCAAACACTTAATGCCATGCTTATTCCAGGCCATTAGCAGTGAGTTGGATTGAAAGTGGAGCAGCCAGGATATGAACCAGTGCCTATATGGGATGCTGGCATCACAGGCGGTGGCTTTACCGACTGCACCCAAACGCTGGCCCCATGAGCTTCCTTTTACTGCAGGCATCAAGCAGAAACTGGGGAACTGATGTTGTAAGATGGGGCTGGGGACTTCTAATGCCTCTACCAACCCTGGGATTTAATTCAGCAGCTAATGGGCTCCCCAAATGTACTTTGTCCACATCACTGCAGTTTCGTTTCTTAATGGACTGGTAGGCACATCTCATGGATGAGGAAGCAGAAGCTCAGGAGGTCAAGTAATCCCCCCAGGTGGGTAGTCAGCGGGTAAGCATTTTTCCAAGGGAAAACTGCTGTCCCCAAACCCACTGTGTCTGCTAAGCTGCTGCCTAGAGACAGACTTCAATTCAACAGCGTGCAGTCAGCTGTATAGCCTCCTTGCTACCATTAAACCTTTGAGGAAACTCGAGAGAAGCAATTCTTAAAAAAGCTTAAATACACTTGGAGCCTCAGTTCTCCTCAAATATGTTCCCATATTTCTTGGCATATTGTACCCTCCCCCACCATTTCTATGAGTACTTTATTATTATAGCAAGTAGTTCTAATGACCAAATGCAATTTTCTTCATAGGTCACCATCTCCAGCTTCCAGAAAACAAATGAGGAAGAAGTAACTCTTCCATTTACTGGGAATGGCTTATAATTAAATGCAGATCCTAGCTTCAGAGATGCCAGGCTGTTGCAAAAATAGCAGCCTGTTGTGTGACAGACGCTGAGCGGGGTCCATCCTGGGTTTTGTTTTACACACTCAAGAGAAAGGGAGGTGCCACACATTGTGGGGGACTTGGCTTGAGGTCTACAAAGAATATAAGCACATAATTGCCTTGTTTTAATTTTTGCCTCTAATGCATTGCCCAGGTAGGAAGCACAGGTCTGATTGAAACAGCAGATAAGCATCAAAATGGGGAGGCAGTTGGCTTAGGACAGTAACCGTATGGGAGAGAGAGTCCTAGGGAGCCGCTGAGCCAAGATCTGAAATCCCAGCCGTAGAGACTCAACTTGCAGATAACTGTGAGTGGTTATTTTTATAGCTATTCTCGGAACTCTAAGGAGAACTTATCCTCTTACATGCTCTAAGGTATGTGATCCTTTCTCCATCTTTCACCTGATCCTAACTGCATTGTTCGGGTGTTCGCAGAGCTTTCTTAGCCTGTGGGACTGAGGGTAAGCAAGGCTCGAGTAATTAAAATCCAGCGATTATTCCCCAGGCTAGAGTGACATAGAAGTGGCCAGCTCCCCATCAGTCCCATTTCTGTCTGTCTCCGGCTGTGGGGCTCCAGGAAAGGTAGCTATGCTCTGGAGGCCCTCATTCGCTCGCATGGAGAAGGAAGCAATCACAGTTAATAATTTGTAGTCTTTTCTCTCTAAAGAACAAAATGTCCTGCAGCTCTAATCCACACACTGCCTGTCTTAGTCCTTTTGGGCAGCTGTCACAAAATACCATGAGCTGTGTGGCTTATCGCAACAGAAATTTATTTCTTACAACTCTAGTCAAATCTTGATTTGAAAGGCAGAGAGAGAGAGAGAGAGAGAGACCTTGCATTCGAGAGAGAGAGAGAGAGAGAGAGACCTTGCATTCGCTGGTTCATTCCACGAATGCCCACAGAGCCGGGAGCTGGAGCTCCACTGTGTCTTCACATGGGTGGCAGGCACCCAAGTGCTCGAGCCACCGTCTGCTGCCTCCCAGAGTGCACATTAGCTAGAAGCCAAGATTGGGAGCAGAGCCAGCGCTCGGGTCCAGGCACTCCAATATGAGACACAGGCCTCCCAAGCGGTGTCTTAACAGCTGCGCCAAGCACCTGCCCCGTATTTCCCACAACCTGGAGCCTGGGAGATCCAAGATCAGGTGCCAGCAGATCCAGTGGATTCAGTGTTGATGAGGCTCTCTCTGTGGTTCATAGACGGCGCCTTGTATGTGGAAGGGCCAGTGCAGCCCTCTGGGCTCTCCTTGGTAAGGGCCCCATTTCCAATCACAAGGACTCTGCCTTTGGAACCCAGTCACCTCTCCGAAGACCCTACCTCCTAATGCCTTCCCCTTGAGGGTCGGGATTTCACATACGGCGTTTAGAGGGACCCAGATTCTGCCTTCTACCTGAGAAGGCTCAGCCCTTTCCTGTGATCCACTCACGCCCACAGAGTCTCGGGGCTCACCCTCCACCCTTTATGAGTAAATCCCCCTAAATTAAGCTACCCATAGCAATACCCTGCTTCTGTTAGGAATAGTCTCGGTGAACATTACAAGACTTCCAGGGCAGAGAAAACTGAGTTGCCCTTCCTGTCCTCCCCTCTGTTCTAATTTCCTGTTTCATCAATGAGCATGGTTAGTCCCAGAGAGGTGAGGTAGCTTTCTAAGGGTCACACAGCAAAGACTCTTCTGTAGGATTTTTCCCTCCTGCCCCAAATGTCAAGATTCAGGTACTTGGCTTTTGGTGTTTAAAAACAAAATTATAGTTTAATTTCCAACAGAGCTATTTTTAAACAGGAGACTGTTTCATTTTGGAAATTTTTTTTTTCAGGAAAAAAATAAACAAGTGCACTAGATTTGTCCTTTTAAGCTAGTTTAAGAAGTGTGCCTGCTCTGTGCTGTTGAAATTGGCAGGCTGACATCCTGCAGACAGACTGTTCTGGTCTACTCAGTTAGTTGTTATCCCAAATGCAAATCTGACTCACGGGTGAGATCATGAGAAATCTGGACGATTTTTCTAGATGACTTTTTCTTTCCTCTTCCAATTTTCTTCTGCGGTATTTGGCTTCGTACGTTACCCAAGCTGGGCAATAGAACTCTGAAAGGGCTGTTCCTAGGATGGCCTCTGCTGTCGTGTGAATCACAAGACAGCTGGAGCAGGTTTGGCCATAAACCGTTTGTGGTTTTGGTGAGGAAACTTACGGCTGTGTGTTCACGCATTTGTGTGTATGTGCACACGTCAGTGCACAAGTGTGTGATGGTATTCTGGCAAAGCTATGAGATCTGTGTTTCCTGGGATTTGAGCTCTCCTTCTAACCAAATGGACTATTTTCAGCCAACAAATGTTTGTTTACTATCCACCTTCCACTAGATGCTGATGATATAATGGGAACACCTACCATCTAGATGAGGTTGCCTATAATTAAATAAACATTTCCTAGGCTGTGTATTAGGGTCATGGTAGCTGCTGTGACCATTAAACCTCCAACTTTTAGTGACTTAGCCTAAAAAAAACATTTCTCTCGCATCTCTCCCGCGTCACAGCCCGGTACAGGAGTTCTTGGTCAGCAGGTGGCTCTCACAAGTTCTTTCTGTGTCTCCACCATTTCCCAGGCTGCACGTGCTCTGCCTCCAGCTGGGGGAGGGGAAAAGAGATCCTGCAGAGAAGGTACCTGGATTTCCAAAATGCCGTGGCTTGAAAGTGGGACCGGCCACTGCCTCTCACATTTCATTAGTGGAACTGGATCACACGGCTCTGTTCAGATGCAAAAGGGGCCCAGGAAATGTAGTCCGTGATGAGTCTGCCCTACGGAAGGGGAAGGTGTAGACTTGTGCTGCTGTTTCCGCTGTTGTCTGCTAAGCACTTTATTGAGGGCATGCCCCTGGGATGCTCCACAGGCACCTGTCCGGGACTGGGTGAGGGGAGTCATCACTTGTTTCTTCTCTCTTCTCTGTCTCTCCTGAGCTTAATTCCAGCTCTCCAGCCTGTCTGTCTCTGTTTTTCACACTGCTGACTGCATGTACTCTGTCCTTTCTAGAACTTTTTTTCCTACTGCACCTTGGCCTTCCAGGCGCTCACTTACCATTCCCCTAGGGACAAAGGTGGACAGCATTTTCCCCAAGAAACCTTTCCTGCACCCCCAAGTCCAGCTTGTGTGTGTGTGTTCTTGCATTCTATGAAGGCAAAGGAAGAGCTCTCTACTGGGGGTGTGAAAGCCTTCAGGAAGGCACTTCTGCTAATCAAACTGGAGTTTTATGTGGTGTCACCTTCAGCATTTAGAGTGAACTGAGGGCCGGTGCCACGGCTCACTAGGCTAATCCTCCGCCTTGCAGCACCGGCACACGGGGTTCTAGTCCCGGTCGGGGCGCTGGATTCTGTTCCGGTTGCCCCTCTTCCAGGCAAGCTCTCTGCCGTGGCCAGGGAGTGCAGTGGAGGATGGCCCAAGTGCTTGGGCCCTGCACCCCATGGGAGACCAGGAGAAGCACCTGGCTCCTGCCTTCAGATCAGCGCGGTGCGCCGGCTGCAGTGCGCTGGCTGCGGCGGCCATTGGAAGGTGAACCAATGGCAAAGGAAGACCTTTCTCTCTGTCTCTCTCTCTCACTGTCCACTCTGCCTGTCAAAATAAATAAATAAATAAATAAATAAATAAATAAATAAATAAATCAGAGTGAACTGAGAGGTAAGGAAGCTGTGAGAATCTGGGGAATGAGCAAGGATCCTTTACCTTCCAGGAGCTTGGTGGAGCAGAGGGAGGCAGCGTGGGGCTCCAGGAACCTGCACGCTAGCAGTGGGCTTCAGGAGCTGTTTCTGAGGGTTCATTTCTGGAGAAGAGATGAGAAGATTGTTCGCATGCTGATGAAGGAGTAGAGACTGAAAGCATCCTCTCCACCCTGGGAGGAGGAGATGCTGCGCCAGCTGGTTCGGGTCTTGAGGCGGAGGCCGATGCAGTGTAGACTCCCCCAGGGTCAAAGCCACCCTGGAATGCATCTTCCTGCTCTGACAGGCCCAGTCCCTTACAGAGGAACATGGGATTTTAGTTTTTGGATATAAGAAATGAGCATGTTTCTCTTGCAGCCAAACTTATCTCCTTATTCAGAAAATATTTTCCTGCTAATTATTTTTAATGACCTCAAGGAAAAGTGCCTTTTGCAATTATTTTGACAAGTTCATACCTGCCAGGGGCCTGCCAATCCTGCATTTATGAGGCGACGTGGCTTTTACTATTTAGGTTACCATTGGAGTTGCCTAAAAATGGACGTGTGAGCTGGGTGCTCAAGAAGAACTTGGCAGGATAGGGTAGGAAGGGGACTGTGTGAACCCGGCTGGCCTCCGTCCATCTCTCTGTTCTTCTTCACGCCAGTCGGAACGCTTGGTTTTTTGAAGCCTTGGGCCAGGCCAATGTACTGTGAGAATAGTTTTGCTGTGGGAAGGCTCCTGCAAACTACAGCCGGAGTATCCATGATATGTGTAAATTAAGGTGGAACAGAGTAGATCTTTTTTTTTTTTTTTTTTTACTGCTCTAACTTTATTTATTTATTTATTTATTTGACAGTGAGAGAGAGAGACAGAGAGAAAGGTCTTCCTTTTTCTGTTGGTTCAACCCCCAATGGCTGCTGCGGCCGGCACTCTGCACTGATCCAAAGCCAGGAGCCAGGTGCTTCTCCTGGTCTCCCATGGGGGTTCAGGGCCCAAGGACTTGGTCCATCCTCCACTGCCTTCTCGGGCCACAGCAGAGAGCTGGACAGGAAGAGGATTAGCCTAGTGAGCCGAGGCGCCGGCCGGAACAGAGCAGATCTTGACTGACAGCAATTCAGAGATTCTTAGACGTTCAGCTTCCCAGGTGCTCCACTATGTTTCTTGTGATTTCTCAACCCAAGCACCAACATTCATTCATTTACCAAATATTGATAAGGCACCTACTGTGTGCCTGGATGTACAGCTGAGCAAGATAGTCAAAACTCTTGGCCCCCATGAATTAGCTAAAGCATGTGCAGTGTGACAGCAGGTGGAGTTAAGTGCTTCTCAAAGGAAAACATATGGGCTGGTGCTGTGGCATGGCAGGTAAAGCTACTGCCTGTGATGCCGGCAACCCACATGGGTGCCAGTTCAACTCCAGGCTGCTCCACTTCTGACCCAGCTCCCTGCTAATGGCCTGGGAAAGCAGCAGAAGATGACTCAAAGGTCGGGCCCTTGCAGCCACGTGGGAGACCAGGAAGGAGTTCTTGGCTCCTGGCTTCAGTCTGGCCCATTGTGGCCATTTGGGAAGTGAACCAGCAGATAGAAGATCTGTGTGTGTGTGTGTGTGTGTGTGTGTGTGTGTCTCCCTTTCTTTCAGTAACTCTGCATTTCAAACAAACGAATATTTAAAGAAAGGAAAATGGGGCAGGGGAGGAGGCTTTAAATGGAGGGGGCTTTGCCTGATGGTGGGCGTAGGAAAGGCTGCTCTGGGGTGGTGGTGACATCGGAGCAGAGATGGGCACTCATTTTAGGGAAGGAGGAGTCACCGAAAAGGGACAGCCAGTGTGAGGGCTCCGCGCTGGGACACATGCAGGCCTGGTAGCCTGGGGATGCAGCATGATGTTGCATGGACTCCAGCCGAGCTCCCAGTCACTGCGGCAGGCCTCCCCATCACGGCGGTGCTCCTGTCCCGATGAGGCTCAACCCCAAAGAGCCAGCAACACATCCCTGACCTCGGAAGCCAGGAGGCAGTGGGGCTGCGATAGGTTGGCAACACTGCAGACCCTGCTCAGGAAGGTAGACCTCTGTAGGAGAGCAGGGTTCTCCAACAAATTGACTGTTTCCATTGCTGTAGTGAAATGCATCAGATATGGACATCTAGGGTGTGATGCTTGCAGGGATTTGGCCTTTGGAGAAAAGGAAGGAAACGATGAAGGCAAACAACCTTATGGCCCCTGTTCAGAGAAAGCCACTTGGAAGATGCTAGAATGTCAGACTCCGCTTTGTCCCTCTGACCATGGTGCTGCCCCTGCGAGGTGGGCATTCTGGCTTGTGAGGGTGTCTGCCTTTGGTCCCACCTTCCCACTGCACAGCAGCTTTGACCACTGCCTGGGAAGCACCCCAGCTCTGTGTGGTTACCAGCTCCGACTTAGTTGCTAATACTTCCTTTGAAACCTGCCTTTGCCGGGATCTTTATGACACATTTGCACGTCAAGATCATTTGAGCTTTGGAGTTTAGGTCTCCTTCTCTTCCTAATGTCATAAAGGGATAGTGATAACCCGAGAGAAGATTATGTTCTGTGGTTCCAAGTCAATGAGCTTTAAAAACATCCATTTTATCTGCAGGCAACTATGGCTAATGATAAACGAGGGAAAACAAAATCATTCAAAATCTGCAGTGAATGCTTGGTTATTTGCAAAGAGCCTGCTTTTTAATAAGGTGCAGTGAAGAATGAGGTGTAAGATGGAGAAAGGTAGGGAGAGCACCCCTGGCGTTTCTGGGGTGTTGTCGTTGCTGTGGGGGACAATCCTGGTCGTCACTGAGGCGCTGAGGACATCCAGTATGTAGAACAGGATCCTGCTAGACGTCCAGCCACACCCAAGCCAGCGCCCTCCACAGAGGATGGTCCAGCCCCAAAGGTCAATAGTGCAGAGGGTGAGAACTCTGCTGCCTGCTGCTCCCTGTTCTCACCCACCTTCCGCTGTGGACCGGCCCTGGCCGCCCTGGCCAGCCTCGCCTAGGAGCTGCTTCATCTCCGCGTGGAGGCCTGGAAGGGGCCCTAAAAGTGATCTAATACTAACTGAAGGTTTATAGGCAGCAGCGGTAGGACTTCAGATAGCTTGAATGACTTTCCTAAGTTCACACAGCTTTTTACTTACCAAAGTGGGATTAATGAACAGGAAAAAATTTTAACAGCTTTTGCAAAAGGAGTTTTGTAGGCTTCTCGCATTCTGCTCTTGGAGTATTACTTCATTCATTCATACAGTACCTGCTTGTAGAGTGTCTGCTCCATAGCTGGCATTCCACCCATCACCTGAATAAACACGGAGACTGCATAAAATGGGCAATCAAATAATAATAGTAATAATAACAACATGGAGAACGTTTATTGGAGGTTTACACTGGGCCAGGGCTACACTAAATGCTTTAATAAATCCCCTATTTCATTAAGTCCTCCCCATAACTTTTGCAAGCAGGTACACTTATTATTCCCATTTTATAGGTGACAAAACTGACACTCAAGGGTAGTAGGACTAGGAATTTGAGCCTTATTCTTCTGGATTCCAGAGCTGGAACTCCTAGTCACCAAGCTGTCCTCATTTCTACAAGATGGGAAGAAACTAAATTATTACTATAGTTAGGCAACTGCCGTTTTTAGAGTACTTTGAGTTGCTGTTGTGTTGTGGATTTTCCAAGCATATCAGGACTTGTAATTTCTGTGAATACTAATTTTGGGGAAGGATTTACTGTGCAAGTGATGTGGATAAGCACTGGGGACTCAGCAAGGAGCAAAGTACTCGTTTTACTGTGGGTTCCTCCCAAAGCAGAGCTTCAGACAAGGGTTTGGTACAGAAAGCCAGGTGAGGAACGGGAAGGAGAGAAGGATAGGAGGAAGCCAGTCAAGGTGACTGTGGCACCAACCAGGGGTGAAGTCCGCTGAGGCTCTGTGAGAACATGTGGGGCACACACCTCAGAATCATCCCGCCACCCTGCCACGTAGCTCCTGCCCTTATCCTTTGGTCGGATGTACATTGCTCCTGCGGGCATTCGTTCCTGGCTCCTCCCCAGGCCTGCAAATAAACTAGAAAACCCTAGAGCCAGTTTGAGAACTGCCCTTAGGTGATCTCCAGGGAGGGTGGCCCAGGGGCTCTGACCGCAGCATCTGCTGTGGTCCAACAGCTGAGCTCAAGGGAGTCACAGTCCTGTGGGGCAGGAGGGTTGATGGAATCCACTGTGCAGGACAATGGAAAGGTGAGTACAAGCAATGGACAGCTGCAATAGAAATGCGATTCCATCAGGGGACATTAAGGAAGAATTTCCAGGGAATGACCTTGAAGGACTAAAATCAGACAAAAAATAGCCCCCTGTCCCCAACATCTTCCTTATTCGCATTGCTAGAACCTACTGCAGGTACTGCTATGGTGAGTGTTGCCTGGCCTTTGTTACCAAGAGCTTTGAATTCTTTTCCTGTGCATTGTCGTGCTAGGGTACTTTTGTGGTTGGCAACAGGACGGGCAGCCCAGGCATGCGCACACAGCAGCAGCCAGTGCCTCTGAGCCATTGTCCTTGAAGTTGCGTAGGGAAGAGCCTGGTGCTAGCTAGCTCCACTGCCCTACACATCCGCCAGAGCCAGCCCTTCTTCAGATGCAGATCACCCCTCTGCTAGTGTGAAATCCTGGGCAAGTGGCCTCTGAGGGCAGCACTCGTTGCAAAATTCCAGGAACACAAAAGCGTGCACGTGGAGAGCTCCTGAAGGCACAGATCCTTGGGGCCTGTCCTCAGGGGTTCTGCTGCTGTAGTTATGGTCAGGTCAGAGGCTTTGCCTTCCACAGGCTGCACCCTGCTGACCCTGCTGAGCTACAGTCTCCACCTGGAGGAGCAAGGCGCCACACCGCTCATCACTTCTGTCTGTTTTCACCTGGGTCAGGGCGTTCCAGCCTCTGTACCACCCACCCCTGGGGCCTGGTCACTATTTGTTGTGGGGGTTGCCTGTGCATAGCAGGAGGTTTAGCAGCATCTCTGGGCTCTCTACCCACTAAGCGCCAGTAGCACCTCCAAGTGCCGACAGCCCAAAATGTCCCCAGATGTTGCTAATCACTCCCTGGGAGGCAAAAATCATCCCAGCTTGAGAAATGCTGACTTCGATGTTCAAGAAAAACTACTCCCCAGACTTGAATATGCATAAGAATCAGGTGGGGTCTGCAGATTCTGATTTGAAGGCCCGCTGTATTTCTGGTAAAGCCGAGGCTGGGAGGCTGCTGGGGCCGTCGGGTCTGCCTGAGGCCGGGCCACACATTTGGAAGAGAGGCCGTTCACCCATTGTAATGAGTCTACCTAAAGGTAGGTGCCGAGGTGTCCCTGTGAGTGCTGGTGATCCCGTCAGTCCTGTGGTTCCTTCGTAAGTCCCAGCTTGAGGAAATCTCTGACCGTTTCTTCCTTTCCTTTCCTTTCCTTTCCTTTCCTTTCCTTTCCTTTCCTTTCCTTTCCTTTCCTTTCCTGGCAGAGTGGACAGTGAGAGAGAGAGAGACAGAGAGAAAGGTCTTCCTTTGCTGTTGGTTCACCCTCCAATGGTGTGGCCGGCGCACCGCACTGATCCGATGGCAGGAGCCAGGTGCTTCTCCTGGTCTCCCATGGGGTGCAGGGCCCAAGGATTTTGGCCATCCTCCACTGCACTCCCTGGCCACAGCAGAGAGCTGGCCTGGAAGAGGGGCAACCGGAACAGAATCCAGCGCCCTGACCGGGACTAGAACCCGGTGTGCTGGTGCTGCAAGGCGGAGGATTAGCCTAGTGAGCCGCGGTGCCGGCTCTGACCGTTTCTACCCCATGGCTCCAAGCCCTGCCCCAGCCCAGAGCCTCTGCTCCTGTGTCCAGGAAGAGTGAGCCTTTTTCTGGGCACGACAGCCAATCTATGTTTCCTTTCGACGGGCGCGAGGATGGCACTAGGGCTCCCTCAGGACCCCAGGGGCCCGCTTTGTACTTCTTTTTGTTGTACTTTCGGGGAGTTTTAGAAGGGGAACATAGGGGCAGGAGCCTTCCTTCTGGAAGGTGAGAGATGCAGGTGTACCGAGCTGAAATTCCAGGAGGGCACTAGGGAGAAATCCAGGAGATGTCTCTGGGGGCTGCAGTGAGGCGCTGGTACTCAGAGCTACAGAGGAACAGAGAAGGCCTGAGGCTGAGGAGCTGGGCAGGGGCGGGGGCGGGGGCGGGGGCAGGGAGGGGGCGCTCCCTTTACAAACTACTGAACTCCAGGATTTATTCTGGTGATGAAATTCTCTGTAGACTTCTAGAAATACTGCTGCTTGGCCCATTGTTATTTTTAGCCATTGTCTGTTTCCTATTGTTGGGAAGAGTAGAGATTCTTAGAAGACATTTCCAGCATGCTTTAGTGAGAAAGTCTGAGATGGTGTGGGGAAGGAGACGTGGCTACTGCCCTGCAAATGTCCCCTGAGGGCAGTGCTTTGGGACAGGGAAAGGACAGCTGATACCCTAAGGTGTGTGTGTTTGGGGGGGGGGGGGATGTCCTGTGGGACAGCGCAGGTGCAGACACCCAGTCTGTCCCCCAGCGGTGCTCCTGCCTGTGACCACTGGTTCTGCAGGGCTGTGTTCCTACTGTGCGTGTGCGCTGCGGGTGGGTGGATCCTCCCTGTCACATCTCTGTTGAATGCATTCCGAGCTGTTCGCTGGGGACTCCCACTGGCTGAGCTTGTACTGTGTTTCTGAGCCCTACCCAGGAAGACAGGAGGCAGCCTCTTGGTTTTGCAGTCGGAAGGATATATGCATAAGTGTTGAGAGGAAAATTCACGTGGGAGATGAGGGAGATTAGTCAGTGCTGTGGACTGAATATTGGTGTCCCCGCAAATGCATATGTTGAACTCCAGTCCCCGCTGCGATGGTGTTAAGAGATACAGCCTTTGGGGGGTGACTAGGTCATGAGGGTAGAATCCTCTCCATGGGAGGAGTGCCCATTTAATCAGACACCAGGAAGCATGCACTTGCTCGCTCTCACTTCACCTCTTCCCTCCCTCTCTGTTTCTCTCTGTTTGGTCTAAGCCACCCAGTTCACAGCAGTCCTTTGTTATGGGAGCCCAAACAGACTATGACAGTTAGGATGATGCTGTAGACCAAGAAACTTCCCAGTGCTGCTTGTGAAAAGACGGGCACTTGTCAGTGCTGCCCTTCCAGTCTGGGGAGAAATGAGGAAAAAAGATCAATACAGTGAGTTTCTTACAGTGAAACTCACTCTAAGGAATAGAGCCTTGGGCTGCAGTCTCCCTAGCTTGGAAGAGGCTACACGGTCTTGTCATCCATGAAAGAATGATGTTTCTCATTGCTATTTAGTGTCTTTATTGGCCAAAGAAAGAAAAAGAAAATAGTTGGTTCCAAAAATAATGCTACAATTTTTATGAGGCTGTGGAACTTGGATGTCTAGAAATCACTCAGCTGGGCAGTTGGGAGAGTGCAGGTGAGAAATAGTGCTCTGGTCTCAGCGGCAGCAGTGGAAGAGGAGAAAGGACGGTGGAGGACAAGACAGGACTTTGTATATGTGACCCCGTGGGGTCAAATTGTATATGTGACCCCAAATTGTAAACTTTAAATATGTACTGCTTGTTGCATGTCAATTATACTTCAGTAAAGCCTTTTATAAAAATGCCTGTGGGTGCCCTTGAACTCCGGGCAACTCAGGGACTCAGGGTCAGGATGAACCTTCCAGAGAAATACAGAGGATGGAGGGGAGACACATCCTGGGCCAGGGGAAACGTGGGAGTCACCTCCTGAAGTGTTAACGACTGCTGTGTGTAGGGCGTGCGCTGCCCGGGGCTCCATTTCCGTGATCTCCTTGGGCAGAGCGACAGACCTCGAGGTTGGTGCTGCAGGTGCCTCCACGTGACAAATGGGGGCAGAGGGAATGAGGGAATCGTTGTCCTCTGATGCTGAGCAGGGAGGTGTGAGATGTTCAGATGTGGGACTTCGGGAGCCTAAAACCCAAGAAGGCCCCAAGTTCCGGCTCCATGTTCTGCCGTCCTCTATGTGACAACGGATGCTATGGCCTCGAGGGGGTCTGGAGAGAGAAGATGGGAAGAGAAGGAACAGGCCCAGAAACCTCCGGATCCTGTGTCCTACCAGCTAATCCTCCCGGGAGAAAGGACTATACAGCACACAGGTCAGTGGCTGGCCCATGGGCACAGCTGGTTTCTGGCAGCTTTGGCCTCATGTTCCCATTGGACAACTCTTCATGTCTGGGCTGCAGGTGGGCCCATGTCCACCTCTGGGTGTTGGATCTTCCCACTGTGGTAGGGAAGAAAGGCTGGGCAGGGTCTGACCACTCCCCAGAAGGAGAACTGTGGAAGTACCTTTAGTGGGGTGGCCTCAACTGCCAGCTCAGGCCTTCTCGTGCCTGGACCCAGGCTCCCAATCACTTCAAAGCAATCTTAATCAGTGACAATGCCGGCGCCGCGGCTCACTAGGCAAATCCTCTGCCTTGCGGCGCCGGCATACCGGGTTCTAGTCCCGGTCGGGGCGCCGGATTCTGTGTCTGTTGCCCCTCTTCCAGGCCAGCTCTCTGCTATGGCCCCGGGAGTGCAGTTGAGGATGGCCCAAGTCCTTGGGCCCTGCATGCCATGGGAGACCAGGAGAAGCACCTGGCTCCTGCCATCGGATCGGCGCGGTGCGCTGGTTGCAGCGCGCCGGCCGCGCCGGCCATTGGAGGGTGAACCAATGGCAAGTGGAAGACCTTTCTCTCTGTCTCTCTCTCTCACTGTCCACTCTGCCTGTCACACACACACACACAAAAAAAAAAAAAAACAAAAAAAAACCAAAAAACAAAAAACAGTGACAATGATTTTTGAGTCAGGTATTAGGCCAAGGACTTTACAAGGAATAAAAAAAGAATTTTGAAAAAAAAAAAAGAAGAAAGCAGGTGTTCCAATCTAGGTGACCTTTCTTTTCTTTTCTATTTTTTTAAAGATTTATTTTTATTTGAAAGGCATTTACAGAGAGAAAGAGAGGGAGAGACAGAGAGAGGTCTTCCATCTGCTGGTTCACTGTCCAAGTGGCCACAACAGCTGGGGCTGGGCCAGGCTGAAGCCAGGAGCCAGGAGCTTCTTTCTGGCGTCCCACATGGGTGCAGGGGCCCAAAGACTTGGGCCATCTTCCACTGCTTTCCCACGTGCATTAACAGGGAGCTGGATTGGAAGTGGAGTAGTGGGTCTTGAACCAGCACCTATATGAGATGCGGGCACTGCAGGTGGTAGCTTAACCTGCTATGCTATAGCACTGGCCCCTCTAGGTGCCTTTTCCACTCAAGCCTGGCCCTCTGGAAACACATGGCCCAGTTGGTGTTAGGAAGCTGGAGTAGGGAGCAAGGCTGGCCGGAGCCCAGGTACTCTGATATGGTTGTGCAGGTGTCCCACGAGGTGTCTTTAAGTGTTGCACCTATCCCCTGCCCCTGCCAGTTGATGTTTAGGGGCAGGAATGCAGACCAGGGTCAGCTGAGGGGCAACAAGGGCTTAGCACATGAGGAAAGGCGGGGTTGAAAAGGGAAGTCAGGTGACTTTGAGGCGGCTAATGGGCATGTCCACTATCTTAATTGTAATGCTTTCATGGATATATACCTATGTTAAGACTTAGCAGGTTGTATGCTTTGAACACGTACAGTCTGTTGTATGTTGGTAAAGCTCTTTATAAGAATCCCAAACATGCATTTGCCCAGGGTCTGTGTGTGATGTGGGTTAGATTTCCCAGGGCAGCTGGGAGTCCAGAGGGAGAATCGCCTGGGGGCCAGCCCCAATAGATTCCTGCCCCTTCTGCTGACACTGCGACTTCAGAAAGGCTTTCCTGCCAGACTGGCTGGGAGGTGATGGGGGCGGAGATGGTGGTCTGCAGAGCCCCTCTGCTGGATTAACCACGAGAAGGGCTCTCTCGTTTGGGGTGGGAGACACACTTGGGTCTCCTGTGGAGTCAGTTGCCTGAGATCAACCACCTTCCAAAAAATTGTTTGTCTTGCCTCTTTCGAGAGAGGGAGACCACATTCACATAATTTCTGTTACAATCTATTGCTATAATTGTTCTATTTTATTGCTAATTGTTAACCTCTTACTGTGCCTGCTGTATAAATTCAACTCCGGCACAGGTGCGTCTGGTCTTGTTTGGGACTAGCCATGCTTTCGGTGTGGAATCTTGGAACACATCCCCTAGGGAGAAGGGAGGACTCCGTGCTTCTCAGAGTGTTATCTTCCTAGGAAGATGCATTCACAGGTGCCGCTGCTTTTCCTTGAACTTGACTCAAAGATCCATGCTAGATTGGCACAGATTCCAAATTTTCTTGTGGAAAGCAAAATATTGTTTTTACTTTTTCAAAACAGCTTATGCTTAAAGACCTTTCCAGTAGTTTATGCTTTCAAACACTTTCCTCTGGAAAACGGAGGATTTAAAAAAGTGGGTTAAGACAGCTTCTCTGTCACCCGAGAGCTATTGTCCCCAAGGACACGCAGGTTCCTCCCAAGTCTCTTGTGGGTTGCTGTGACATGAAAACACACTTGTCATTGTGTTGTGGTGTTGTCTGAAATTGTATTTTCACATAACAAGCACTTAGGCAGTGCATACTGCATGCTGTCCATTGTTCCCCATGCTTGCTTGCTTTTTTTTCTTTTTTTTTTTTAAAGATTTATTCATTTGAAAAGCAGAGTTACAGAGAGGCAGAGGCAGAGAGAGAGAGAGAAGACTTCCATCTGCTGGTTCACTCCCCAAATGGCTGCAATGGCCAGAGCTGTGCTGATCTGAAGCCAGGAGCCAGGAGCTTCTTTTGGGTCTCCCAAGGGGGTACAGGGGCCCAAGGACTTGGGCCATCTTCTACTGCTTTCCCAGGCCATGGCAGAGAGCTAGATCAGAACTGGAGCAGCTGGGACTCGAACTGGCACCCATATGGGATTCTGGCACTGCAGGTGGCGGCCTCACCTGCTATGCCATAGCACTGGCCACCCCCTACCCTGCATGCTTTCTTAATATTAGTTCATTTAATTTATTCTCCCTAGCAGCCCTATGAAATAGGATGTTTTTATAAATAAGGAAATAAAATTATGTCTGACCTCCAGCTGAAGGGCTGTGAATTTGGAGACTTGTGTACTGATGTCTGCTTACACATTTTTAATCCACTTCCTCTCAGGAATGAATATCAAGAGATTGAAGGTCCCCCTTCTGATTCAGCCACTTAGATCCTGCTATACTTAGACTGTATTAACCAAGGATTATTAGCAAAGGTGACAGTGCAGTGGCTAAACTTACATAAAAACACAGGATTTGTAGAATTTTATCAAATCCTCAAACACTGTAATCCCCAAAATGTTCAGTCCAAATTTTTTTAACTTTACTTACTATTCATTATCTTCAAGGTAATGGTTTAATAAAGATTTTATTTATTTATTTGAAAGTCAGAGGTACATAGAGAGAGGGAGAAGGAGAGAAAGATCTTCTATCTGCTCGTTCACTCCTCTGAAGGCCCCAGCTGCCAGGGCAGGCCCAGGTGAAGCCAGGGGCCCGGAGCTTCCTCTGGATCTCCCACATGAGGCCCAGACACTTGCGCCATCCTCCACTGTTTTTCCCAGGCTATTAGCAGGGAGCTGGATTGGAAATGGAGCAGCTGGGACTCAAACCGGTGCCGATATGGGATGCTGGCACTGCAGGTGGCGGCTTTACCTGTTACACCACAACTCTGGCCCTGATATTTTTTTTTTTTTTTAAGATTTATTTATTTATTTGCAAGTCAGAGTTACACAGAGAGAGGAGAGGCAGAGAGAGAGAGAGAGAGAGAGAGAGAGAGAGAGAGAGAGGAGGGTCTTCCATCCGATGGTTCACTCCCCAACTGGCCGCAACAGCTGGAGCTGCGCCTATCCGAAGCCAGGAGCCAGGAGCTTCTTCCAGGTCTCCCACGTGGGTGCAGGGGCCCAAGGACTTGGGCCATCTTCTGCTATTCCAGGCCATAGCAGAGAGCTGGATTGGAAATGGAGCAGCTGGGTCTCGAACTGGCGCCCATATGGGATGCCAGCGCTTCAGGCCAGGGCAGTAACTCACCCACAGCTCCAGCCCTGAGATAATGTTTTTAATTTATATTATAGTCAAAGGCTTAATGCTCCACTAAACAAAGAGTTCAACAAATAAAAACTAAAAAGACCACAATTTAGGAATATAGACAAGGGATATAAACCATAATCAAATGAAAAGATGTCTGTTGCACTCAGATACAGTAAATTTTAAAAGTCACAGCTCATTATAATTACAGTAGTAGGTCATTCTTAAAAATTTGGTTGACAAAGATTTAAAACAAAGTTTGATAAAAAATTATACTTTCAGGAAAACTAATACATGAATTTCTTTTTTTGATCTTTTTAGTTTCAGAATTTTTAAATGCATCTCTTTTTATTTTATTTTATTATTATTATTTTTTTGACAGGCAAAGTGGACAGTGAGAGAGAGACAGAGAGAAAGGTCTTCCTTTTGCCATTGGTTCACCCTCTAATGGCTGCCGCGCCTGGCGCGCTGCGGCCGGTGCATTGCGCTGATCCGAAGCCAGGAGCCAGGTGCTTCTCCTGATCTCCCATGCGGGTACAGGGCCCAAGGACTTGGGCCATCCTCCACTGCACTCCCTGGCGATAGCAGAAAGCTGGCCTGGAAGAGGGGCAACCGGAACAGAATCCGGTGCCCTGACCGGGACTAGAACCCGGTGTGCCGGCGCCACAAGGCGGAGGATTAGCCTATTGAGCCATGGCGCCGGCCTTTTTTATTTTATTTTTATTTTTATTTTTTTGACAGGCAGAGTGGACAGTGAGAGAGAGAAAGACAGAGAGAAAGGTCTTCCTTTTTCCATTGGTTCACTCCCCAATGGCAGCTGCGGCTAGTGCACTGTGCTGATCCGATGGCAGGAGCCAGGTGCTTCTCCTGGTCTCCCATGCGGGTGCAGGGCCCAAGGACTTGGGCCATCCTCCACTGCACTCCTGGGCCATAGCAGAGAGCTGGACAGGAAGAGGAGTGACTGGGACAGAATCCGGTGCCCCGACTGGGACTAGAACCCGGTGTGCCGGCGCCACAGGCGGAGGATTAGCCTAGTGAGCCGCGGCGCTGGCCTTAAATGCATCTCAATTTACAGTCTCTGGCTTAGATGCCATCCATACGATTATTTTATGTTGGTGATGTGTTTTGCACTCAGGAAATGATTTAGACTTGCCGAGCCTTTGTTCATTCTTTCATTTGTACATGGATGGGGTATATGGCACTGAAAACCTGAATGAAGGGGGTTGCTCGAGAGGACAAGGCCTGCAGCTCACCGCCTCACCAGCCTCTGCCTGGATCTTTGGGGACAAGTTTGAGGGTGATTTCAGTTTCCCTTTGCAGCAAAGGCTTGTCAGATGAAGGGATGGAGCAGGTACTAGGGACATGGGAAACTTTGGCTTTGTGGCCATTGCAAAAGACAGACTTCACCTGATCAGAGAGGAAATCATTCATTCCGGGTCCATGTGAAATCGCCAAGATCATTTGCTAACGGGACCTGGGAATAGGCTGGCTGTGGGATTCAGCCTTCTGAGAGCTGGGGAGAAACTTGGTCCTGGGAAAGCCAGCTTAAAGAAATATTCCTCACTCATGGCAGCCTCGGGAACACGAGTCCTCCAGTGCTACCACGAGGTGCTGGAGTCTACTTGCATGTGGCTCCCGTTCTGTGGCCAGGCCTGGGGCTGCACATGCACAGGCAGCAGCCAGGAGCAGGCCCGTGGCTCTCAGCCTGGCCTGCCAGCCTCTCGTCTGGACATGCATGCTTAATTACTCCACTGCTCTCTGAAAATGATGTTGGCTCGCCCTTGAAATCCTCAACCAAGCGCCAGGCCCTGCTGGCTTTGTAAATACCCCCTGTGGTGGTGCAGAAAGCCCGAGCCCAGGCAACAGCACATCTCCTGCAGTTCCGAGAGATGCTCCATTGCAGTGGGCCCAGCTGCTGCTTCTCCAGCTAACCTTGGCTTCTCAGACAAGGGTTGACTGTTCATGTCCATTCTGGGGATTGGCCAAATCTGAATTCCTTCCCGGGACCGCCCCTGCCATCTTATCCTCAAGGTTAGCACCTGTAAAGTTATTACCACCGTATGCCGGTCTGCAAACGTCTCTGCTTTTCCCACAAATGGAGACCATTGCCAGATTCTCACTCGATGATCCAACTATGGAGCCACCACTTGGGTGGAAAATTACTTCTTTCCGCCCTTGAATATGAGATAAACACTGAAAGGCTCGAGACTGTAAGTTATCACACATGTTTTACTTACAATGAACTTTTTATTCTGGGATTGTTTTGGATTTATGGAACAAGTTGTGAAGATATTGAGTCTACCCTGTTTCTCCTGGTGTGAACCCTGAAGTGGGAGTGTGGGCCCTTTGGCCTGATTCTCTCATTGTTAACATCTTATGTAACCGTGATACGTTTGTCAGAACCAAGGAAACCATCCTGGCACATCTCTATTAACTAAACTCTGCACCTACTAAGATTCCACTCGTGTCCTTTATCTGTGCCAGGATTCAATCCAGGACTCCACACTGCCTTCAGAAAATTCTCTGTTTAACACTAGAGGACCCTAGGTAGGACAGTAAGATAGCAAGAGAGAGTGAACAGCATTGATTGTGCGGTTGTCCTATTTTTCCTTCCTGTTAGCAGTTAAGGCCTGATTATGGGGCATGCATTTGGCACAGCGGTTAAGACGTCACTTGGGAAGCCCTCAGACCATACAGGAGTGCCCAGGGTTGAGTCGTGGCTCTGTCTTCTAGTCCAGCCCCTTGTTAATGCACATGGGAGGTAGTAGTGATGGCTCAAGTATTTGGATCCCTGCCACCCACATGAGAAACTCAGGTTGAGTTTGGGGCTCCTGGCTCCAGTTTGACCCAAGCCTAGTTACTGTGGTATGAACCAGTAGATGAGCTCACTCACTCACTCTCTCTCTCTCTGCCTCTCAAATAACTAACTTTTTCAAAGATATATTAGACATTGTTTTAAGATATGTACAGGTTGATTTTAGCAACGGGTGTCGCTCTCAGGTGTGGGATGTTTCTGATGAATACAGAAACTCCATTGAAAAGCCCCAGTCCCACAGAGCTGCCTTCTCCAAGGAAGGGAATAGCCAATTTAAAAGAACGGATGCCAGAGAGGTGTTTACTCCAATTAAATATCTTGTAGTAACGTAGTTTAGATTCCTTGGGCAGAGGCAGAGAATTTGTCGTATAGGACACAGTGAAGGATATACTTATTTTTGGAACACCGTTCTTCCGTCTACCTGAGCCCCACAGAGGTAGCTGTATGATTGGAAAATTGAGCCCAAGAGGCAAGTGTAGAGGAACCGGGGCTGGCTAGAGGGGAGGAGGTGAACGTGAAGGGTGGAAACAGTGGTCTGAAGCAGCCGTTCGTTCTTCTGCAGGACCTGGCGGAGAGGGAGGGCAGCACCGGCTTAGCCAGAGGGGTGCAGGTGAGCCTCGGCCAGGTGAGAGGTGAGCGCCTGAATGGGGCGCTGTCCTATCTGTGGTCACTTTGAAGTTTGCGTGTGCAAGCCTAATGCTAATCATTTTCTTTCTTCTGAGGCACACTGAGAGCAAACCAGCTCCTGGTGCCTTGGTGACAGCTTTGTGTTTCTGGAAGCCTAGCTTCCCATAAAGGTAGTTAATTGGGAGAGGTAGCATGGTGCACGCTTGCTTGCAATTAAAAACAAGGCTTAATTACTATGGCTAAGGCTAGAACTAGCTGATACTATTCACTTTGTATGTAAATAAGGCATACAATTTTAAAGGTTAAAGAAATGTGAGAACAACGGCTAATTGGGTACCTTCCTCCGCCATTTAAAATTCTTAACTGTTTAATTGAATTCTGTTTGTGTTTTAATTTCTCCTCCAAGGTGTAATAGAACTTGTGCGTCTTCAGATTTCCGGCCGTGTGTGTGTGTGTGTACTGTGTACTGGGTCCGGCATTCTGGTATTTCAGGACAGCTAAACCTCAGAGTCCCCCCCAGATGTGAATTTTCACATACACCAAGACACCCCATTTCCCCTACAAGCCACTTACTTAATTTCTTTTGCCTGCTCCACCTCTGCCTTTCCCGCCGCGATTTTCTTCCTTGCACCCACATAGAGCCCTTTCTCTCAATCCTGCAGGAGCATGTGTGGCAGCTGCGTGAGCCCCATGGTGCCCTCCTGGCCCCCAAATCAGACGGGAGTCATTTGTCTTTCTCTGGACCTGACCGATGCTCTGACTTTATCTCTTTGAGGCCGTCTCCCGCCTGACCCCTGCCATCTGGTGTTTGCTAGTCATTTGCATTCGACCCTTAAGTTTTGCTCATTAAACACCCTGCTTGGCAGCTCTGCAGCTCCCCTGCAACTTTTACAGCTTGGCTTTGGGTACAGGCTGCTTCCAGCAGAGCCCAAAGGTACAGAATCTCAGTTAGATTGGAGCGTTCAACAAAGATATTGGAAAACAAAATCATAAGATTTTCATGCACATTTAAAGAGATTTGTCTGCAGTCTTAGGGGATAGGATATGGGACTTTATTCTTTGAAGTTTTTTTTTTTCTTTGCCTTTTAATACTATTTGTTAGGGTTCTTTTAAAAAATATATGAAGAAGTATAAAGAAAACAAAAAAGTAACCAATAATTTCACTGTCCAAATAATCCCTCTTGGTGTATTTTGACTGGAAATTTATACATGCTTACAAAACTCCAACAGTGCAGCATGATAAAAAAAATGACAACTTTATACATAGACACACATATCTACATACAAGGATAATGAAACATAAGAGATTCTGTTTGCTACTTTACTTAATGTGCCCCAGAGATAGTTTGAGATCAGTGCAAAAAAAGGTTTCCTCCGATATATCTATGATGTGCGCAGCAGTGTGTCTTATGGACTGATGATAATTTAGCCAGTCCCCTGTCGAGGCATGCCTTGCTTGTTTCTAATTTCTTACTGTAGTGAATCTGTGGTGAATATCCTTGCAGATTTGTCCCGGAAAATTCCTGCATGTATATCTGTTGGATAGATTAATACAGTAATAGGATTATCAGAACAAAGTGAACATGCATTTTAAACTTGATAAGCAATGTCATAGTCTTCCTAAGAATGCTTGCAAAAATTCACACTCCCAGCAAGTGTGTGGAAGAGCCATTTGCCATCTATACTCACTAGGTTTTGTTTTGCTTTTTTAAATTTTTCATCTATGCCGAAGTTATTTTTCTCTAAGCTTGAATTTGGAATCCAGGACTTTTTTTCTCCAAATGCTAAATCAGATCCCCCAACACCAGTCTCTAGGCTGATGACTGAAATACACCATTCCTCCATGAGCGCCCTGCTCCCGTATCAGCCACCTGCCTGCTGACGGCTCTGCTTGGATGTCTAAGGAGTGTCTCAAGTGATAGATGGATGCGATAGGAGAGTCTCTGATTTACTGCCCCTGCTGCCAAGCTGCTCCTGCTCCTCTTTCTCAGTTAATGGGCCCAGCTTCTACCTAGTTACCCAGACCAATGCACTTGCAGTCACCTTGATTCCTTTTCCTTTTCTAACCTGTCAGCAAATTGACATTGTATCAGAGTTATCCCAAATCACTATTTCCAACATGTCTACCTCGCTTATGCCAACACTACCTCTTGGGTAGACCATTGCAAAAGAAAGTGGAATTGCATTTTCATTCTTGTCTCTTTAAAAAAATTTTATTAGAGACAGACAGAGTTCCCATTTGCTAGTTTACTCCCTCAGTGCCCGTGAAAGCCACGACTAGGCTGGGCTGAAATTTGGAGCGGGGAACTCAGTGCAGGTCTGCCCCATGAGTGGCAAGGACCCAAGTGCTTGAGCCATTATCGTTGCTTCCCAAGGTGCACATTAGCAGGAAGCTGGGATCAGGAGCAGAGCTGGGACTCAAACCCAGTCCCTGCGATGATACGGGATGTGGCCATCCCGAGTGGCATCTTAACCACCAGGCTAAATGCCAGTCCCAGGATCAGGACAGTGTTGCTGCCAGATGCCTCATAAAGCAAACTCAGTTCTCAAAGTGTGGGTTTTGGAGTTGCAGTTAGGATCCATGCATCTGTGCAAGCAAAGGCTTTGGTGGAACAAGTCTTCAGGGGAGGACATAAAGACATAAACATAAACAGGGCCAGCCTCTTTCTCACTGAATTATCTCCCATTGGATTAGATGATGTTAAGGTCCCAGTCTCTGAGGGTCTCCATTTGCTTAGATCATATCAGCACATTCACCCACCTTGTAGTAACACCCACAGGGTGGGGAGCAGGGGTGCCGGAGACTCTTACCCCCTTTTGCTACCAGGTGACTGAGTGCAGGGGCTGGATCTAGCAGCGCAGGCTGCACCTGCTGAGCCCTGGGGTTCTGTGACGATTGCCCAGCAGGCTGTCTTCTCACAGCAAGCAGGAAGAAAACCATTGCAAGGTGTTGATTACTCCCCAGGCTCCTTCCCTTTTCTTTTCTTCTCAATGACAGTGGAATGGACACATGGCAATATTGACTTAATATTCGCTCTGCTCAAGAGAATTGGGTCTCTTCAAGCGGGCGGTAGTTAGCCGGGTCACAGCAGGGCAAAACTACTCGTTCAGCAGCTTTTGGTTGTGCTCATAGGCCTCCCTGGAGTAATTTGTGTTTGCAGTTACCTAAGCAGCAGCATTGAAAGCATCCAAAGGACGCTGCTGTGTGTACAGGACTGGCCAGGCCAGGGCTAGATGGTGCAGCATCTGTGCATTTGGGATGACTTTGTCCAGGCCTTATTTGCTGATAGTAAGAGAAGCAAAAAAAAAAAAAATCAATGTTAGCGTGGACGCCCACATCCCATTCAGAGTGCCTTGGGTTGAGTCCTGTTTCCACTTCTGATTCCAATGTCCTGCTAATGTGCATTCTTTTTTACTTTTTCTTTTCTTTTCCTTTGTCTTTTTTTTTTTTTTTGAAGATTTATTTATTTATTTGAAAGTCAGAGTTACGTGGAGAGAGGAGAGGCAGAGTGAGAGAGAGGTCTTCCACCCGCCGGTTCACTCCCCAGTTGCCTGCAATGGCTGGAGCTGCACCATTCTGAAGCCAGGTGCCAGAAGCTTCCTCCAGGTCTGTCACGCAGGTACATGGGTCCAAGGACCTGGGCCATCCTCCACTGCTCTCCTAGGCCACAGCAGAGAGCTGGATTGGAAGTAGAGCAGCTGGGACTCAAACTGGTACCCACATGGCATGGCATGCCAGCACTGCTGGTGGCAGCTTCACTGGCTACGCCACAGCACTGCCACCCCCCCAAAATTTTTTTTTTTTTTTTTAGATTTATTTATTTGAAAGTGGAGAGAGAGAGAATGAGAGAAACAGAGAGATCTTCCACCTGCTGGTTCACTCCCCCAAGTGGCCATAATGGCTGGGGCCAGGCCAGGCCAATCCAGGAGCCTGAAACTTCAGCTGGGACTCCCACCCAGGTATCAGGAGCCCAAGTACTTGGGTCATTTTCCAGTGCTTTCTCAGGGACATTAGCAGGGAGTTGCATTGGAAAGTGGAGCAGTCAGGACTCGAACCGGCACTCTGATATGGATGTCAGTGTCACAAGCTGTGACTTACCCCACTGTGCCACAGCCCCAACCCCACTAGTGTGCACTCTGGGAGGCAGCAAGGTATGGCTCAAATAGCTGAGTCCCTGTCACCCACTCGGGTTGTCCAGGCTGATTTCTGGACTCCTGGCTTTACATTGATCCAGTCTCAGCTGTTGCAGGCAGTGAACCAGTGGAGGGAGCATCTCTCTCACCTCCTCCCTTCAAATAAAGGCCAATTAACCAAAATATTGGTGTTCAATTTGGTCACTCTGACTCCCATCTCTTCCAACTGGATTTTGACATGGGTGATGGCATCTTTGGATGCTGATTCCCAACATCCTCCGGTCTGTTCCCAGAAAAGATTCCAGCGTCTTCTCCTGGTGACTCCAGGCTACTGTACTCTGTGATCAAGCAGAGCGTCCGAGTACCGTCCCGTTTCTGTGCTGACGGCCGATGTTAAGGCATCTCTGAGTGGGGTCTTGGCTTCAGTCTTTCGTTAGGAAAAAGGACAATTCCCACGGGCCCACCTGAGCTATTTTGGTGCTGGGAAACCCATCAAAACCACCACTCAGGTCATTTGCAACATTGTCTTTTGTCTCCACAGTTAGTCATTCCCTGACCTTTAGAAAGAGCCAAGCCTCAGAGATAAGTCTGGTAAAAATATCCTTTGGGAATGAAAATAAGTTCCTATGGCGAGGATATTTGATGCAGCTATTCAGAGGTGGCTTGGGATGCCTGTATCCCGTGTCAGGGTGCTTGGGCTCCTCGCCCAGGTGTGCTCCCAATCCAGCCTCCTGATAATGTGTACCCTTGGAGGCAGCAGGTGGTAGTACTGGGTCCTTGCCACCGATTTAAGATACCTAAATGGAGTTCCAGGCCCCTGGCTTCAGCCTAAGCCAGCCCTGGCTACTGTGGGCATTTGGGGAGTGAACGGGCAACTGGAGGATTTCTCTGTGTCTCTCTGTCCTTCAAATTAAATGAAAAGAAGTAAACAAAACTTTTAAAAAGAAAAGAAAATGAGTTCAGGTCCTAGGTGCAAATTCCCCAGGTGGCTGCAAAGCTGGGAGATGCTGTCAGAGAGGTCACGGGCTTCCCGCTGGAGAGAACACCCCATGCGGGCTGTGTTCCAGCCACGTCCCAAACCAGCCCAGCCAGCTCCTTGCCATGCTCCTCACTCCACTTTGGATCACCCGAATGACCCATCGGAAAAACTCACGGCACTGCTGGGCAGCCTGGCCGAGGGCCGCAGCCACCGCCTGTGCCTGGAAATGTGCTAGACGAGGACACCTCCCAGTGTTCCTGGGAAGTGGGATGAAAAGATAAGTTTGTGTCGGAGCAAGATTTTGAACTTCATGCCTAGTTTTTCCATACTACATATTTTTTCATGACCTTTTGGACAACCCCTTATATGTGTAGATTTCAAGGTTTTTTTATTTTTTTGGACCCAAATGAACTTTTAATTCCATTTTCCATGACCTTGTCAGAGTGCTGTCCCGTGTGCTTAGGATGTGTTCCGTGAACACCACCTGTGCGGATGGCAAGGAGGGTATTTGGTAGCAAAGACCATCAAGTGGGTTACCTGACCCAACACATATATGGATTTTCTCGCAATTCTGGAAGCCCAAAGTCTAAAATCAGAGCCTCAGCAGGCCCGCACCACCTCTGCAGGCCAACCAGGAGCCTCCCCCGACCTCTCCCAGCCCTGGTGACCCTGCATCCCCTTTGGCTGTGGCCGCATCCCTCCGGTCTCTGCCTCTTCCTCTCCTCTGTGTCATCTCCTTGCCTGTCTCCGTCTCAGCTCCCTCTGCCTCTCTCCAGAGGATACACGTCCTTGCTGTTGGGGGCCTCCTGGAAAATCCAGGACAGGCACCTCCTTCCACGGTCTGTCACTCCTTCACAATGGCAAGAACCTATTTTCCAAGCAAGGTAGCAGTCCCCGGTCCCAGGGATTAAGGCGTGCGCACATCTGTGGCACCACTGTACTCAGGGACTGCTACCTGGGGGATGACAATGGTGACACAAAGCAGTAAGGATGTGCAGGTGCATCTAGGAGTCTGCTGGGAGGTGATCAAGGTGGCGCCAACAGGCTCTGGCCTGACTCAGTGTCCCACACTTCACGCGCGTTCTGGACAGTCCTCTGCTTGCATAGCCCCAACACCCTGTTAGGCTCCTGGGCCGGCTCCTGTCAGATGAGACATGGAGGCCTGGGGCCACCCCCCAGGCCAGTTGCCTGCCTCCTTGAGGGATGAGGGCATTTCCAACAGGCCCATTTTACACATCCAGGCCAGGCCACAGCCCAGGGCCAGCACTCGAGAGCAGCTGCAGTGCTGCTCAGGATCCAGCGATTGCATCCATCCGGCCCCTGGCTGCTGCCCAGGCCTTCAGTGGGGTGCACCACCCATGTGCAGGCGGGGGGAGCCAACATCTCCCCCAGCCAGGCCTCTCTGTGGGACGGCCCTCCCTTGCAGCCGCGAAGGCTTCTGCCGCTGTTACTGTTTGGCTTGGGTTTGGCGGCTGGTTCTGTAACCTCGAGGGTGGGAAGAGGCTGTTCTGGATCTGGCAAGGCCTTGGTGTGCAAAGTGAAATCCCTGATGGAGAAGATATGGCATGACAGGGGCCTGCTGAGCAGCTAATGACGGGATGTGAGGTTCCGGGCCCTGTGCCTGCTCAGAGCAGGAAAGAATCCGTAGGTGGGGCTGGGGGAGGGGAGGAAATGCTTTCATTACTGTCTGCTTCACTGATGAAGTTTTGGTGTCTCCTGCCACTCCCAGCAGAGAGCTCGGAATGAACCCCACAGTATCTGTGTGCACTCATGGCTTCCAGGGATGAGCTCAAAGCCCAGAGTTGCTTTCCTAGCAGTTTAGGCGGAACTGGAGGGAAATTGCTCTCCAGGTCTCTCTTCATTGCCCATATCAGTGTGGAGACAGCAGCTTCTACCCAGGAGCTGGGAGGCCTGTGTTCTTGCCCAGTTCTGCCCCTATAGTCAGAAAACTTGGAGGAAGTTGCTTAAATGCTCTGTGTCAGATTCTTCACCTGGAAAACGAGAGATGAGCCTACAAACCCCAGCCCCGCACTTAGGCTAAGGAGGGGGTGAGTGGATTTCCTCGGCCACAGCCCTTTTAGACAGGAGTCATCGCTACGTCCCTGCGTGGACCGAATGCGGTTTTTAAGGAAAATGACAGAATGTGGCAATCTCCTAAATAAAATGTGTTTGTATGAATGGTAGCATTTAAAATGTGAAAAACAGGCGAGGCTTGTAGACTGTTAAGCAGAAACAGCCAGGGCTGTCTCTAGCCCTAGAGAGCCCTGGCTTGACAGTAGCTCTTGGGGCTAGGGGCTGTATCTTCTGCATTATCTCATGTTTTGAATCCACACTAACTGGTGTGTTAGGAGGTACTCTGTACAATGCTGGGTCGCTCTGGGGCACCTGGTCCACCTGCTGTCTTACCTGTGAAGAGCTGGGCCTCAGGGATGAAATGAGACTGAGCTGCTGGGGGCTCTTCCCCAGGTACACCATGTTCTCCCAGCCCCTACTGAGGCTGTGCTCTCAGCCTCGATGGCCTTGGCCTTGGCCTTGTCTACCTTGAAGGCAGGATCCTCAGGGAAGCTTTCTGGCCTTGCAGGCTGAGTTGTTTTGTTTCTTGTTCCTGTGGTGCTCCCTCAGGGCTGGGCCAGGGCCTGGAGAGCCGGTCATGAAATTACAGGGGCATCCAAAACCCAGTGAGCAAGAGAAATGATCCCTCTTTTTTTTTTTTTAAGAGATTTATTTATTTATTTGTATGGCACAGTTACAGAGAGAGAGGGAGAGAGAGGAATGTCTTCTGGGTCTCCCATGCAGGTGCAGGGGCCCAAGCACTTGGACCATCCTTCACTGCTTTCCCAGGCACATTAGCAGGCAGCTGGATTAGAAGTGGAACAGCCAGGACTCACACTGTCACCCAAAAATGGATTGACAGCATTGCAGGTGGTGGCTTAACCCATACTGTACCACAACACTGGCCCCAATATGTAATATCTTAATGCAGTAATTTAAAAAATCAAATGGAAAGTAAGAACAAAAGTCTTCATTGTCAACATCTGAAATAAATGCAGTAGCTGACTTTGCCCTCATGCTACACCATGTTACTCACCTCCTCATGGTACTCTCAACCCTGTCCACAGGACCTGTCTTTATTTGCTGTCTTGTTCATCATGCATTTTTGCAGTAACTCTGATTTTTCAAAATATTGCATTAAAACATTTGGTGTTTTGTTGACTCCAATTTTGTGTCCCAGACATTGGTGACTACTTTCTTGGCATGCCTTACCTTAGGACAGTGCACCGTCACTGTACTTGCTGGGTGTCTCAGCTGCTGCACTGTGAACTCTTTGGGGGCAGGGGCGGGCTCTCTTTACCTGGGTTTGACAAAGACCTGATGGGGTCTCCTGCACAGCCTTTGAGGTCCTCTGCCTCATATGTTGAGAGTAGACCTGGTACTGCCTTGGATCCTCCTCTGTCCATCCTCAAAAGCATTTGAGAAGGATGTGTGTCTTACTAAAGATTCCACGGGGGACACACAGACGCTGCACGTCCTCAGAGTTCAGAACTCGGAACCTGAGGCCCTGCTGGAGATGCCAAAACAGGACTGGATGTTTCAACCCCGTCTGTGCTCGCAGGGTTGTACCTCTCCTGGGGGCTGACTTGCTGTTCACCTGAGAGAGGTCAGGGAAACTGGACCTGTAATGAGGATAACACAGGCATGGCAAAGGTTTTCAGACAATAGGAGCCATTCGCAGTAGGGAGTTTAGCAAAACAGGAAAACCTCTGAAGAAGATGAGAAATCACCTGGAATCTTGCCCCAGGGGTGAACCCTGGGAGCATTTCCTTGTGTCCACTTTCAGACTTTCTCCCTTGTCTGCAGAAAATGGTGATCTCCCAAGTGGAGAGAGCCCCCTGCTTTCCCAGGCTATTTATTCTGGCCCTGGAGCCATTTCAGCTTCCCTGTAGCTGCCCCCAGGCGCGCGCTGAGATACCTGGGTTCCAAGTCAAAGAACCTGGAGAGCTTAGAATCTGGAGGGGAGCTCAGGGCAGGGGCCAGGGCTCCCCAATCCAGGATGGGAACCTTTGCATCCTTGAGTCCCCAGCAGGAGCTGCCGTGTGTGCCTCGGACACGGAATTTCTATTAGGTTTGGACTCCATTTTGGCAGCACCAAGGAGGACAGGGCTGGGTGGGAAGCAGCTGAGGGTCCACTAAGTGCTAACACTTTGACACACATCATTGCATCCACTCCCCACAATGACATCATGGTGGTCAGTAGGCACCTGTGATCAATAAGGAAGCCGAGGCTCAGCAAGTGGAGCAGGTGGCCAGCGTTACCCAGGAAGTACCTGCAGAGTGGGACCCCCAGGCCCGGTTTCTGCTGCCTTCCCAGCTCGAGGCAGGGCTGGGAAGGGAGGAGGAAGGTTGGCCTCCGCCTGTAGTCCTCTCTGTTCTCTCAGCAGTGGAGTGGAGCTGACTGCTCCATGCAGAGCTGCTTTGGGGGTTGGTATGGTTTTGTGCGCACAAGGCTGCTGATTTTCATTTATTTGCTCGGCAGATGTTTGTCAGATGCTCCGAGCGCCACTCTGGCGTCAGGAGGAGGAAGGAAGTGGCGTGAAGTCCCTGCCCTCGGTGGGTTTATATCCTGGCAGGGGAGAGAGACACGTGTAGAACACACACACACCTGTCTGTGTGCTTAGTGCAATGCCAGGTCTGCAGCTGCTTTAGTTTTAGCACTGGGAGTCCTTTGTCCCAGGAGATCCTTCAGGCCTGGGTAGACCAGGAGAGTTGGTCACCTTAGACTGGCTGGGGAAGGGAGGGCGTCTGTGAAATGTTAGGGGCTGGGTGTGCTCTGAGCTTGGCCCTCTTCTCCCTCCCCAGGGAGCACCCATGCCGTAAGCTGCCGGTCCCTCTCTCCCTGGACAGAGTCTCCAGGTTGGACACAGGCTGCCTCTGACTGTACCCACCTGCTTCAGGTATGCTTCTAGCACCAGAGCCACCTGCCCTCTGAGACCTGAGTCCCCAGTCCCCGGGGATGAGCTGTGGTACAGACCCCATGTGGTAGGCTCTCCATTGTGGCTGAAACCAGTGGGTTTTGGATGCAGCAGGGGCAAAGCGGAGGCCTGGATCAGTTCCCTGGCAGACGGCTGGCAGTACACACAGGTGTCTTTCTGCTCGCAACCCCTCTGCAGCCTCAGACATGAAAGCCCTCTTCCTGTTTCATTTCAAAAATCCAATACCTGTTCTAATCTCCCGAAGCCGGTGCTCCGCACGGAGCCCCGCCGGAGCCTGAGGCAGCTTTGATGTCACGCGCTTGCAGCTGGGAACGGAACTCTGGTCCTCTCTCACACTCGCAAACCGTGGGGATGACGCGCAGATGTTTTTCTAATAACGAGAAGATGTGCAGGCGCCGACACATGAGAATAGTTTCCAGTCCATAAGTTAATTAGCAAGCTGGGGAGCCCGGATAAATAAAGCTTTCTGTTTCCTGCAGGCTGAAATACCAGATCTGGAGGTTCCCTCCCTGCTTTCTCCCGCACACAGAGCGTCAGGGTTCGAGGGCAAGCATTTGAATGACTGATAATTTGTGTGCATTGAACTGGCTTCTGAGCGGCCACATGGCTGTGTTCCTGCAGACACGCCAGCTCAGACATGCAGTCAATCAATTATTTGCTGCCTGATTCTCCATCTCCCCAACCTCCAAACTTGGCCTCTGTGTTCCTCGTGTTTCTTCTCATACAAGCTCTGTGGCAGCATTGCTGAGAGTAGAGAGGGGTTGGAGGGGTGGTAGTTACTGGCCAAGCCCTCTGATCATAGTGCTGTTTTGTTTCCTGAATCTTCAAGCAAACCCACGAGAGAGGCGGCATTGTTTTCTCTGTTGTATAGATGGGAAAACGAAGTCTTAGCAGACTCAGCTGCTACTGCTGGTGAGTGGGGAACTAGCTTCAAGAGGCCTCATGGAAGGCCCGCGTTGTTCCCCATTGAGCGGAGGTCAGAGGTGAGCTTCCCTTGTGTAAAGGGTCTAAGCAAGACCTGTACCCAGTGGTCAGCTTTGTGGTGCAGTGGGTTAGGCCGCCACCTGCCATGCTGGCCTCCCATATCTGAGCATCCGATCCAGCTCCCTGCTAATCTGCCTGGGAAGGCAGCAGGTGACGGCCGAAGTACTTGGGCTCCTGCCACCCACATGGGAGACTTAAATGGCTCCTTCCTTCAGCCTGGCCATTGCAGCCATTTGGAGAGTGAACCTGTGGATGCAAGATCTGTCTCTGTCTCTTCTTTCTCTGTCTCTCTGCCTTTCAAATAACTAAATACATCTTAAAAAAAAAAAAAAAAAAAAAAAAGAAGACCTCTATCCAAATAAAGACTTCTTCCCATGTTGGCTAGCAGTGGCTCTGTTGGTAGAAGTCAGCCTCCTGCCTTCAGATCCCACTGGTCACACCCTACCCTTCATTAGCCTTCTCTTTTCTCTCTTCTTCCCTCCCTCTTATACATTCTACCCTTCCAATCTCTCTTCTTCTCTTTGAAATGGAAATGGTTAGTGTTTTCAAGCGGATTGAGCCATCTTCCCAAGAAGCCAGAGAGAAAGTCTGAGAGATTATCCCAAAATTTATTCAAGCCTATGTTTCTTTGTAAAAATTCAGTCCCAGCATCTGAGACTTGGAGTTGAATGAGTGCATTCCCCTGGGTGGATGGTGTGTTTACTGCATATCACTGTCTGCTGCTAACTGTGCTTTGAAACAAGAGACATGTGTTTTTAATAGAATTGCAAGTTGTAGGCCTTGTTAAAAATACCCACATGCTGGCTGGAGGAGTCAGGCGGGATGTAGCCGTCAAGCTAGGGTTCCATTCCCAGTGTGCCGGGGCAGGCGCCGGAAGCCAGCGAAGCTGCACCCTCTTGTTGGCATGGTTGCCTGTTCTTTTGGAAATGACCGCTGGCCACCAGCAGGTCTTCTCAGCCCCACCCGTGCACGGAGCAGCGATGGGCTTCATCTGAATTCATGTTTATTTGCAGGGAAGCTTTCGCCTTTATTGTGAAGAGTGTCCGTTGATTTTTGTGGAAAGCCTGAATTACAGGGTGCTTTAAAAGAAATGCAGCCCTCGTGGCTTAAAGAAATGTGCGTTCCTTCTGAAAGCTAGGACCAGGAGTTAGAAGCCAGACTCACACAGGATAGCCGGTGAGCCCCATGTTCCCCAAAGCAGCGCCTGTCCCCAAAGGACTACCTGGAAGTCCTTCTTTGCCTTCATTTTCCAAATAATGTATAATTTTTTTTATGTTTGTAAATGAGAGACTTGAATAAAAATGAAATAAACTTTCATCAATAGTTTCACCACCCATAGATGTTCATTTCCAAGATATTTCTTTCCAATAGTTTTTTCTATGTGTGTGAAATCCTATTCTATGTTTCATATACTGCCTTTGTATTATATTACATGCATTTTCCCATTCCATCAAAGAACCCTGTGTCGCAGGAAGTGGCCAGTGTGTGGGAGCCACTGAGAAGAATTGACCAGCAGTAGAACACAGAGCTGTGATCAGAGTTAGATTTATTAAAATCCGCTGCAAGGGAGCAGTAGGTGAGCAGGCCAGGCCTTCGCAGGCCAGGATCATAATCTGGGCGCTGCACATTGGAGGCAGATTGCCACCGGATGGGAGCTTTTCCATCTCTGGTGATTTCCTTATTGCTGGGGATTTTGATTAGGGGCTTCCTTATTGCCAGGGGCCCAGGTGACCATCACACCCTCCAAATGTGTCTCTTTGGAAAATGAGTACGTAATGCGACATCCAGTAGATACACCACAATTGATTTAACTAGTGCTCTTTTTCTCAAATATTTTGACTGCAAATTTTTCCTATTACAGAAAATACTGTAATATTCCTGTCCTTGACTCTTAATTATGTGAAATGTTTCTTCTATTTGAAGTGTCATTGCTTTCTTCCATGGTGAATGATGGATGTGTCCCAGGAATATAAATCAAATTACCCTTTAAATGCAGAAGAATTCCCCTCATCCCAATTCAGGAGCCACGTGTCTTTTTGTAAGGAGGTCCAGAATTAGAAAATAAAATAGGGTGGAAGAGAGTTTGCATGCACATGACCTCATCTCTTGTGTTACCTGGATTGCGTAGTGCAGCTTAAGGAGACATGTTGTGTGCTGCCTCCCCTCCAGTGGGTCAACACCTGCCCCCAGGAAGCCTGGTTTACACCCAGGAAAGATTCACAGTGGGATATATGGAAGAATATAACAAAGTGTCAGGCTATAGGGTGGATGAGCAGGGATTAAGAGAGACAGAATGAGGCCGGCGCTGTGGCTCACTAGGCTAATCCTCCACCTTGCAGCGCCGGCACACCGGGTTCTAGTCCCGGTCGGGGCGCCGGATTCTGTCCCGGTTACCCCTCTTCCAGGCCAGCTCTCTGCTGTGGCCAGGGAGTGCAGTGGAGGATGGCCCAAGTGCTTGGGCCCTGCACCCCATGGGAGACCAGGATAAGTACCTGGCTCCTGCCATTGGATCAGCATGGTGCACCGGCCATTGGAGGGTGAACCAAAGGCAAAAGGAAGACCTTTTTCTCTATCTCTCTCACTCACGGTCCACTCTGCCTGTCAAAAAAAAAAAAAAAAAAAGAGTAGAGGAAAAGTCTTGTGTTTTCCGATGACTTCTGGAGAGAGAAGGAACTTGAGGCTGCTCCTAAAGAATACCCCCGGGGGTTGGGTGTTTAGCCTGGCTGTGAAGACACCCACATCCCATGTTGAGGCACCTGGATTTGATGCCCATCCCCAGCTCCTGACTCTAGGTTCCTGCCAATGCAGACCCTGGGAGTCAGTGGTAATGACTAAAATGACCGCGTTCCTGCCGTCCATGGGGGAGATCTGGATTGTGTTCCTGGATCCTGGTTTTGGCCCCGTGTAGTCCTGGCCATTGCAGGCATTTGGGGGGGTAAATCAACAAATGAAAGCACCTTCTATGTCTCTCTCTCTCCCTCTCCCTCTCCCTCTCCCTCTCCCTCTCCCTCTCCCTCTCCCTCTTTCTCTCAAATACATAGATAAATAAATTTATCAATCTGAGATTTGTTTTGAAAACCTATAGTATGCCTGGCAATTTACACATAGCACCTAATTTATTCCTTCTTGTCAAAAGCAGTTAGACTGGCATCAGCACTGTGGTAAAGGGGTAAAGCCGCCACCTGCAGTGCCAGCATCCCATATGGCCGCCGGTTCAAATCCTGGCTGCTCCTCTTCCAATCCAGCTTTCTGCTATGACCTGGGAAAGCAGTAGAAGATGGCCCAAGTCCTTGGGCCCCTGCACCCATGTGGGAGGCCCAGAGGAGGCTCCTGGCTCCTGGCTTTGGATCAGCACAGCTCCAGCTGTTGTGACCATTTGGGGAGTGAGCCAGTGGGTGGACGACCTCTGTCTCTGCCTCTGCCTCTCTGTAACCCTGCTTTACAAATAAATAAATAAAATCTTAAAAAAAAAAAGCAATTAGGCTGTTAGCCCCCCAAATGAGCCCCACACAATTTAATGAGTATAGATTTATACAGCATAGTATTGAAAATACATGCAAATGCAATATACTTGAAGTAGACACAGGCATATACACATTTTACAAATGGGGAGGGGAAGATAAGGCTAGGAAGTTAGATAGGAAGAACTTTAGCTCTGCGAGGGAAGGATTCTTTGCGGTTTTTTTCACTCATTGCACACAGCTGTATTAATGACTGAATGGAGCAGAAGTTCAGTAACTATTTGTTGAACGAGTGGATGGATGGATGAACAGAATGGACAAAGATGTGTGCTGTATGTCCTGTGTACACTGCTAGTGTACACTGCTAGTCAGATGAAGATTCGACTCTGAACTTCCTTATAGACCAAGCACACAGGGTAGTTTCCAAAATGATTTCTATTGATGAAGAAGGAACAGGTTTAGCAGGCACTGGGGATGAGATTTGAACTAGGTTATAAGAAATGGGGGATCTGCTACAGGAGCAAGACTGCCGTGGGGAGCAGTTGGAAGAGATGGCTGGGGAATGGGGTACAGAGACACATAGGCGGTGTGTAGGCATGTGGGGAGTGGGGGTACAGGGAAGCATAGATGGTGTGGAGGCATGTGGGGAGTGGGGGTACAGAGACACATAGATGGTGTGTAGACATGTGGGGAGTGGGGGTACAGAGATACATAGATGGTGTGTAGTCATGTGGGGAGTGGGGGTACAGAGACACACAGATGGTGTGTAGTCATGTGGGGAGTGGGGGTACAGAGACACATAGATGGTGTGTAGACATGTGGGGAGTGGGGGTACAGAGACACAGAGATGGTGTGTAGTCATGTGGGGAGTGGGGGTACAGAGAAGCATAGATGGCGTGGAGGCATGTGGGGAGTGGGGGTACAGAGACACAGAGATGGTGTGTAGTCATGTGGGGAGTGGGGGTACAGAGACACAGAGATGGTATGTAGTCATGTGGGGAGTAGGGAGCAGCCTGGCCTGGACCCAAGAGAGAGCAGGAGGCAGATTCATTTAAAAGCAGAACAGTCTGGCCATTTCCTTCCCAGATCTCATCCTCTGTTACAAACAGAATGCATCCTCTCTACCGAATTCCTGTGCTGAAGCCCTAATTCCTAATGTGACGTATTTGGATACAGGCCTTTAAGAAAGCAATTAGGACTCCATGAGGTGGGAGGAGGAGGCCCTCATCCAACAGGACTACTGTCCTTACAAGAAGAGGAAGAGATACCCACAGCGCGGCTTTCTCTGTGCACACCTGGGCAGATCGAGGAGCAGCACAGTGAGATGCCCACACCTTGGTCTGCGACTTCAGTCTCCGTAACTGTTGGCCAAACCACCCAGGCTGTGACATTTTGTTGTGGTTACCTGAGCGAGCCCCAGACAGCATCTCTGTAGAAAGACAGGCTCACACCCTCAGGGAGACCTGCAGAAGTGACCAATAGTCCATGTGCCTCAAGCATGGTGGAGTTGTCCATTTGTAGAGGAGACTTGAAGCATCACTGGTCCTGAGATGCTTCTCTGTCCCTCCATGTCTCACCCCTCCTGCCCTGTGTACTGTGGCTCCCAGAGGCCTCCTTCTCAGAGGGGCATAACAATGCCAGGCTGGGATGCCAGCGAAGGCCCTGCCCATGAAGTCTGGACTAATCAAGCTCTACATCTTCAATTGTGGTCTGGCGTTTTCCACTATATCTTTTGCAACTTATTTAGCTAAGCCCCCACTTCTCATGGCCTCTCCCTGCCCTCCTCTAAGCGCAGATACGACTCACCCACAATTATAAATTAAAATTGTACTTCTTGGAGATGGATGCAGGGGGACAGCAGTGGTCACTGCAAACCCCTCATTTGCAGCATCTGGTCCCAACCATAAACACCCATGGGAGCCTGGCATCCAAGGGGAGGGGCCACGTGGCAGGAGCCCAGGCACTTGTTTTCCTCTGGCTGTCTTTTGATTATGCTCATTCTTTTCCAGTGACTTCTGTAGCCATCAAAGGTATTCTTAAGGCAAAATCGATGTTTCTGTTTGTCAGAAGAGAGAAATACTGTCTCTGGAAATCATTATTTGTTCTGTAACGCTGGGTTTCCACGTGCAACATGGGCATTGACCAATCCACGAGGGACAACATTCACCAAGGCTGCCTCGTGAGTGGGGTCCCTGAGAGCTGTGCCACATCAGGCCCCCATCTGACCCAGTATCAGGTCAATGTCCATTTGAGGTCATCTATGGCTCACACCTAATCTCATGCTTCTTTGATAAAACATTATGGAAACCTCACTTTTTGGTTTTATCCTTTGAACCCTCTTTCTAAACCTCTTTGTGTCCCAGTTTCTTCATCTATAAAGTAAAGAGAGATTAATGCCCACCTGATCCAGCCATTCTGGGCATGAGAGGAAAAAAATCCTTTGCTAAAGCACCCAGTTCGGCATCTGGCATGGAGGAAGTCATCATTTATCATAAAAAGTTCACACTGCAACAGTTTTCAACCATGCCTTGTGAGAGTAAGTATCGCTTGAGGAGTTCTTTGTAGCTGCTGAATCTCTGGGATGCTTCCAGGCCTTTGTATTCCAGCTGGGGTCAGAGCACCTCAAGACATTTGCAGATGCCAGGATCCGTGTAAGATACTCATCCGTAAAAGGATATTGTTAGAGGGATCTGAATTGCCCTTTTTGCTTAAACAAAATCAGCGATGCTCATGCCTTGTGGCTTTGTACCAGAATATGCAGTGCAGCCTAATTAAAGGGCAGAGGGTGCACATGCACTCTGCTAAACCAGAAAACGTACTGTCCCCTGAGCTACTGTGTGTATGTGTGTTGGGGATGGGGAAGAGACTTAAAAATAGAGAAGGTTGTTTTTCTCTTGCCTATGGTGAGGTTTTCATTGAGCTCGTGCATAAAAACCCCAGAGCAGGATCTAGCCTATGCTTGGTTGTGCATCTGTGCCTTAAGCTGGGGTGGGGAGGGGCCTTAAAATACATGCATAGACCAGAGAATGTGCAGTGGAAGCATTTTCATGAAACTCAGCCTCCCCGACTCAACACCTATCTGTAGAAAGAGGTAGGATGGAGGTGGTGGGTCACTCCTGACCTGTGACTCAGGGTGGGTGTCTGGCTGCAGTCCTCGCTGACTTCCTCTTTGACCATGAACTAGCCATGTCTCATCTACAAGCCTCAGTGTCCTCACCTGCCAAGTGAGCCAGCTGGACCCTGTGAGCTTTGGAGCTACACCAAGCTTTGGCAGGCCAAGCACACCCCGGATCAGCCATTCCCCTGTGTAGAGCAGACTTGTGGACTTGTCTTCATGAAACCAACACACTGTGCGGTCCCTGGTTCAGGCACCAGCTGCAGCTCCCACAGGCGGCAGCCACGGAAGGAGGAGGCATTTGCCCTTTGTATCCCTTAAAAATAGAATAACAAATAGACAACACTTAGAACCTTTGATTCCTGAAGTCAGTAATTAACTTGAGTTCTTGAGAAATTGCAAGTGTTGACTTTAAAGGAGAGATGGTGGTGGTGAGCTGAGGCCAAGGCTGTGGGTGATGGGAAGCGAGGCATCTCGGTCCAGAATGCGGGTCGTTGGCTTGTCTTGGATGTGGCAAGGCCCAGGGACTTGTGGGGATCAACATGAGAATCTGGGGCCCTGAGAAGTCCTTGCAGTTGCCCAGGGCAGTGGGGCCCATGCACAGATAATCCTGCTACCTCTTGCTGCGGTGCTGTCCACTCCAAATTGATCATTTCATTGCTTGTGGTTCTTTGGACCAGGAATCTGCCTGATCAGTTTTCTGCTTCCTGTGGGGTTGACTCAGGTCCCTTGGTAGGACTCAGCTTGTTGATCCGGAAAGTCCAGGAAAGTTTCGCCTTCAGGTCAGAGACCTTGATAGAGAGAAGCTGGAAGACGGGTTCGGCTTTCGTAACTGGGATGACTGGGTCTTGGTTTCTCTCTCTCTCTCTCTCTGTCCCATTTCCAGTGGTCACACTCCATTTCCCTCTGGTGTCTCCATGTGGTCTCTACAGCAGAGTTGCTGGATTTCATACATGGCAGCTTAGGGCTCCCAAGAGACAAACAGCAACACTGCTAATCCTTTTAGGATTAGGCCAGGCCAGCACTGGCACAACATCACTTCTGCCATATGTCCCGGATGGAGCAGTCACAGAGAGGCTTAAATTCAAAGCGATGGAGGAATAGACTTTACCTCTCAGTGGGGAAGGGGCATGCATGCCCAGGAAGAGAAAGCACTGAAGACAGCCATCTCCAGGGCTGCACTGCTGCTGGGCCCCTTGGCAGGACCGGGAAGGCTTTAGAGCCTGTGGTGACATCAAGAGTCGTGATGCCGGTGGCCTTTGTGGGTGCAAGAGAGTCAGCCTAACTGCCCCGTGAAACCAGAACTCTGACTCCGGGAATGAGAGAGAGCCACAGGAACCCTCTTTGCTCCTTGCATCTTGATTCAGTGATCAGGATACATCCAGAATTCCTGGCCCGGCCTAGGCTTACTCCACTCTCTCTCAGGGAGCAGAGTGATTTTCATCACAGGTGTTCACCACTTTGATGACTATTTTTCTTTACATATCTATTTTTTAAAAGATATATTTATTCATTTGAAAGTCAGGGTTACAGAGAGATAGAAGCAGAGGCCAAGAGAGGTCTTCCATCCACTAGCTAACCCCACCAAATGGCTACAATGGCTGGAGCTGAGCTGATCTGAAGTGAGGAGCCAGGAGCTTCTCCTGGGTCTCCCGTACAGGTGCAGGGACCCAAGTGCCTGGGCCATCCTCTGCTGCTTTCCCAATTACATTAGCAGGGAGCTGGATCAGAAGTGGAGCAGCCGGGACTTGAACCAGTGCCGATATGGGGTGCCAGGGCTGCAGGTGGCGGCTTTACCTGCTACGCCACAGCACTGGCCCCTTGATTGACTTTTTTTTTTTTTTTTTTTTTTTTGACAGGCAGAGTGGACAGTGAGAGAGAGAGAGACAGAGAGAAAGGTCTTCCTTTGCCGTTGGTTCACCCTCCAATGGCCGCCGCGGCCGGCGCACCGCGCTGATCCGATGGCAGGAGCCAGGACCCAGGTGCTTCTCCTGGTCTCCCATGGGGTGCAGGGCCCAAGCACTTGGGCCATCCTCCACTGCACTCCCTGGCCACGGCAGAGAGCTGGCCTGGAAGAGGGGCAACCGGGACTAGAACCTGGTGTGCCGGCGCCGCTAGGCGGAGGATTAGCCTAGTGAGCCGCGGCGCCGGCCTTTGATTGACTATTAATGACGGCCAGGAGCACTGTGTATGGGATTCTGAGATCACATCAGACATCAGCACCATGGTGTGTTGGTCATGTCTCTCTTGGGTATCGAATGAGGAGTGACATCACTGTGCCATTCAGATTTATTCTATACCTAGGTCTGACCATGCTGTACTCTTACTGGGAAGGGGAGATTTTTGCATCAGCTCCTAAATTTACCATGTGTTTTCCCATATGCCCCATTTTCAAGGCTCACTTCCTTCTCAGTGACTGTCTGCAACCTGCTTGGCCTCCAAGGCCTGTCTGCTCTTCAGGCTTTGCTGGACTGGCCTAACTTCTGGGTTTCTATAACCTTCGGCTGAGTGATGCATTGTTAATTATCTTTTCGTCTTCATGCTAACTATCCCCAATTAGGCTAGCAGATAATGTAAGTCCAGGATGCATCTTGGAATCTTTCCTTCCAACTCCTAAAAAGTAGCTGGCATTTCTGTTCACGGTGGTGACCTACGATGAGCATCAGAAGAGGTTTGAGTATATTAAAGCTCTCTCTCTCTCTGCCCACAGACATCAGTGGTGGAAATGGATTCATATTCACAAGCCTGGCTCAGTACATGTTTCCAGGAGCATTTGCCTGGGCTGGAAATAAAGCCTAGAAGGCAATGCAGGCTGTTGGTCAATGTGCCCAGGAACGGGTTCTGCCTGAGGTTGCTGGCCCGCTAAGCCAATGCATGAGTGGTTCCTGATGATGTGTCCCCAGGTTCCACGCCTGTCCAGGCTCCCACAGTCCTTCCTGGTGCTCATGGGATCCATCAGTGTGAAAATGCCTAACTCAACATTCTGGTTGAGGCTTGGGGAATGTTTAGACTCCAGAGAGGAAAACAGCGTGGCTGGGGAGCCTGGGGTTGCCTTTGGCATGTGTGGCAATGGGCACAGGTGATTAAGCATCTCTGTTTCAACCTCAGCAGAGACTTCATGTCTTCTCACCTCTGGAAGGCTGATGTTTATGAGGCCTTGTACCCTCATATCTGGACCTCCAAACTGAGAGCGTGAACTTGGCTGAACTCCTTTGAGTCATTTATTGTTATATTTGGGTTCATCTGTTTGGGCCTATAAAGTTCCCAGAGACAAATGTGAAGAACACACATCATCATTTTTGCTACATTATTTCTAACAAATAAAAGATCTAATACTGTGGAACCTGGGTAGGTCCTGAGGTGGGTAGGGAAGGAAGGGATATCAACCTTGAGCTTGGACAGGGCTCATAGATACCTGTTTGTTCCACTCAGGTCTCTGGTAGAGAGGACTTTGTAGCAGTCTTGCAGGATTAGATTGGCCTTCCCTTGAGGCAAACATACACGTTGCTGTTATACTTGGGAATATCATAGCTCTCCAGAAGCTCCTTGGGTGTGTTACCTTTCTTCCTGATCCAGAGATTCGGTGGTTTTCCCAGCATCCTCACAGCCACCTGATGTACATCAGGAACCAAATATAATCAGGACATATCTTATGGTCGTTAAGATACAGTGGCAAATGTTACTCACCATTTAGTGGACACTGGAGATCATCTTAGAGTGCATTCAGAGTCATCCAAGGAAGATGACATTATGGATCTCCCAGCCATAATGTTGGGTGACTTTTTGATAATTGGTCATCTAGAAGTTGTTTGCTAGAAAAGTCACACAGAGAGTCTGTTTTACTAATCGCTAAGAACAGCAGCAACACCAAGTGTAATCTGGTAAGCACTCGCTTGATTCCAGACTTTGCACCAATGTACTTCTTGCACCAAGATCTCATTTCATCCCTCTGAGTTAGTGGGATCTTCTGAAGCCACCATTAAAAACTGAGTATCTGGGACCGGCGCCATGGCTCACGAGGTTGATCCTCTGCCTGCAGCGCCGGCATCCCATATGGGTGCGGGGTTCTAGTCCTGGTTGCTCCTCTTCCAGTTCAGCTCTCTGCTGTGGCCTGGGAGGGCAGTGGAGGATGGCCCAAGTGCTTGGGCCCCTGCACCTGCATGGCCATTTGGTGTAGTTCTGGCCATGGCGGCCATTTGGGGGGGGTGAACCAACAGAAGGAAGACCTTTCTCTCTGTCTTTCTCTCTTTCACTGTCTGTGATTCTACCTGTCAAATAAATAAAAGATACTAATAATAAAAAACTGAGCATCATAGAAGGGCTGCCTCCTTCATCTCGTTGTAAGGCTGTGTTATGTGGCTGTAATAAAGTCACCCCTGGAAAGGAAGATTCCTGACCTTGATGCAGCAAGTGTTGACTGATGCTCCTGCATCCTCGCTGCCCAAGCGAGCTCTGCAGAGCTTATGGTGATGCCCACCCCCACCCCCACCCCCCCGACTCTGCTTCTTTTGCTCCTCACTCTTGCCCCAAACCCATGGTCTCACGTTGGACTGCGGACTGCCTGGATGTGGATGTGGCTCATCTTCTTCCAACACTCACTTCCTCTGTCACTCCCATGCAATTTAATGTAATGATAGCTAGAACTAACACCTCCTGCCTCTCTTCTGAAGAAGATGTACTTTGCACTGCGTGGAAGGAATCCGTTGTTAATTTGCAGTTGCTGAATGCTTAGTCACATTTGGCCATCTGTTTTAAAAATGTACCCGGGATTTGTTTGAATCAGGTGCGTTAAGACAAACAGACACAGGAGTGGCTGTGATGGTGGAAGAGGTTTGTGCTCTGTTCCCTAGAAGCAGAGGCACAGCACGCAGGCGACTCACCACAGCTGGCCAGGGGACCCAAAGAGAGCAAGGGGAAAGTGTGGGTAGATGTCCTCATTGTGGGTTTGAGGGAAGGAGTGGGCAAGGCAAAGTGAGCAGGCTTGGGGTTGGCTGGTTTGGAGGATTTCAGTGGGCTCTGGGACACGGGGACTACCCTCGTTGTGTGGCTCCTGGCCCTGCAGTGACTGGGGCAGGGACTATGTGTGAGAGGTACATGGATGTAGTTTGGGTCTGTGGCCTCCACATGGATCGGCTTTGCTATGTCTAGGAATGGGTTTAGCCCTGGGGTGGATGCTTGGTACCATGGTGAAAATACTGCTTGAGATGCCCACATTCCAAACTGGAGTCCTGGCTCTGCTTCTGAGTCCAGCTAATGCACGCCCTGGGTGGCAGCAGGTAATGGCACAAGTACTTGGGTTCCTGCCGGCTTTACCCATTATGCCACAGCGCTGGCTCCCACTCTGGCCATTTAAGCCACACTAGAGTGATCCTGGCTCTTCCATGTCCCTCCCTCCCTAACCCTCCAACTCAGCCCCCAAGTTGTGCTCATTCTACCTCCTAAAGCTACTGCCCAGTTTCCTTCCTCTCCACCTCCACCGACTACAGAAATGACCGGTGGCTGTGCAGAAAGAAAACCGCAGCCTTCTCAGCACTGCCCACCCCGCAACCCATCCCCTCTGCCCCTCCTAGAGGCCTGGCTTGTGCAGGACACCCCCATCCTGCTGTCCCCTGTTTCCCGCACAGCTCTGAGCCCTAATTCGGAGCAGCTGTGTACCAGCCGCTGGTGGCAGCTGGGAGGGGACAGAGTGGGAGCGGCTGGCAGGGTAAGGCAGAGCCCTCCCAGGGCCTTAACCACTCAGGGAGTCCCTTTGCCAATGCTCTGTTCACAAGAAGCACTGTGTCTGGAAGGGGCCTGGAGCCAGTGCAAGGCCTAGTGTCAGTTTTGAGGTAGACTATTTGTCTCAACTGCTCCCGGCTCCACCCAGCTCCTCCTGTGTGTTTCCTGCAGGGCCTGCTGAAGGGATCTGGTACAGCTGCCTGGGCTGTCAGCTCCCGCATATAACTCATTGACACTGATGGGAGGTAAAGGTCACACTTCCCAGTGGCACGTATGCTGGAGAGGAGCCTAAGAAGGCAGGCACAATACACCAGGAGGTGAGGACAGGGCTCGCCAGTGGGGACGGGAGATTGGCCGATGCATGGAAGACATCCATGCGTGTGGCCCAGGTCACAGTCACAGCTTGTTCCTCCACCTTCCCAGCCAGGGGTGGGGAGCACACAGAGCCAGGCTGCCTGCGGGAAGGCTCTTTGGTGCCAGGCCTATCAGCCGTCTCTGATTGAGGCTAGGAGGCCTCAGAGGACGGTGTCCTTGTCCACTTGGGCCACCGAGGCTATGCACCATGTATCACATGGCTGAAACAGCCAAGACTTATTTTCATACAGGTCTGGAGGCTGGAAGTGCGTGATCAGGGGTGGGCACGTGTGGCTTCTCCCCAGAGCTCTCACCTTGGCCACCTTTTCACGTTTCCTCCTGAGAGCATCACTCCTCGTATGTTCAGATTTCCCCTTACCAGGACACCAGTCCAGCCTAACAGCCTTCTTCTAACTAAAGCACCTCTTGAAAGGCCCCATCTCCCAGTACAGTCACATCCCCAGGGCCTGAGGGCTGGTGTCAACACAGGGCTGGGGTGGGGGAGGAGCACGCGCAATTCAGCCCCTGACAGGAGAGCAAGGAGGTGGGCAGGCCTTACACCTGCGGTTCTGGAAAATGTTCCTGCGCTGGAGAATTTGTAAGTCAGTAGTGTCCATTCAGGAACATTCTGAGTCATTGCTTTCCATTTTATGAACTAGGAACAACTTCACGAGCAGAAAGAGGCCGCTTAAAGAGGCTGCTGTGTTAAGCGTGCAGGGACGAAACGGGCTCGGGGAAGGTGTTGAACTAAGCAGACCAGCGGTTCTGCGATTTTGCTATAACATTTGCTTACTTGCACCATTATTTGTTTCATCCGCTGCACTTGCTGACGATAACAACAGCCGGTGCCAAAATGTTCAAGTTTCTGAGTGAAAATGTGAATCTTACAAAACTCCTCATACACCATGAAATCTCTATATATGTGGAAACATCGCTATTATTCCTTGGTAGCAATGGGGATACTACCTATACGCCCAAGGAAGAGGATTTGAACATCGCTACGGGGAGCAACATCTCTGTGTCTCCTCCGATCCGTCAGAAGACTTAGGGGACAAATAGTACTTTCGAATGATTACTGAAAGAGGATTTGAGAGGTTGATCGGTTACAACTTGGTGTCTGTAGCTTTTCATTTATTCAATATAATTGATTGTCTAAAATGCATAATTCTGTGCTACCTGCTAGTATCGGGAAGGTGAATGAGATTCTGTCCCTGCCTTCAAGGCCTCACTTATCTGTTCAGAATTTGGGTTGAAAACCACAAGATCCAGGCTGGCTGGCTTAAGCAGAGGAGTGATTTACTGAGGAAGATCAGGCAGAGTCGGAAGCCCAGCAGCCGACCTGGGCAGTGCACTGCTCCATGGAAACACTTCTGTTCCCACCGGTGCCTGGGCCTCAAAGCTGGAGCACCTGACCCGACTTTAAGATCCTCTGCTGTTACTATGTCTGAAAGTAGGGTGTCTGCTCTTGCTTCCCGGCTGCAAGGGAGGCTGGGGAAACAAGTTTCTGGCATCTGCCTTCAAGATGTGTGGGATTGTGAGATGGGAATTTCTGCAAACAGGAGGAGCCTCACAAGGCATTGAGTAGCCAAAGAGCGTGGCAGCCATCCATTCTAAGCTCCCAATCGAACGGAGGAAGCAGATGAATATGTATATTCAAAGATATCACAACATCATGGGGGAATTGAGGTATATACTTATGGATGGTGGGGTGCAGAAGAAGGGTTGTTAGTAGCGTGGGTGGTCAGCGAAGGCTTCCTGGAGGAGGTGATTTAACACTGAGCACATCTCGATGGAAGCAGTGAAAGGGAGCAGCCTGGAACTCCTTTAGCCTGCCTGACTTTAGCATCCCTCCACAGTGAGTGTGCCACTGAGCCAAGTGGGCACCGATGAAGCAAGAAGAAAAGGCAGGTTGTGATCGGATTGCTTCAGCGGAGGTCCCGGGAGGGAGCTGCCTGGAAAGCGCTCAGGGCTGTTTGCACGATTGTCTTGGTTTGTGTCCTCTGCCCTCCCAAGTCTGCCCCCTTCAGGTGTTCGAATAAGCCATGGCTCCTAGTAGGAAACGCACAGTGCCCTTCGGACGGCCTTGGAAGTACAAAGCCTGCCTCCAATGGGCCTTTTCCCTAAAAAAAGAAAGAAAGAAAGAAAGAGAGAGAGAGAGAGAGAGAGAAAGAAAGAAAGAAAGAAATAGGGAGGTATAGGAAACATTTATATCTCTATATACTATCTTTAAGAAAAACTCTCAAATACAATCAAGTACCACCCACTGCTTTGCGATTTTCTTCTTCTTTCCTTAGATTTCTTTACCTGTGGGTCTTCTAGCAGCACCTTGAAGTTGCACTTGGTGGAGGAGACTGAGGGAGGGGCTATTTCTAGGGCTGGGGCTGGTGTGGGGAGTTGGAGCACAGGCCTCCGTTTCCCCTCACACTGTTTCTCCTGCGGGTGTCCGCGCCTTGGTAAATGCTACCACTTACTCATTACCTGGGTAGCCGTCCACCTTCCAGCGTCCCTGTCGCACCCCACGGACCAGTGTGGACAAACTCCAGGACTGGTTTTCTATAGGCCACGCCTCTCCCTGTAGACATGTGAGATTTCAGAACAGAATGGATGACTGCCATACTCTTTGGCTACTCAATGCCTTGTGAGGCTCCTCCTGTTTGCAGAAATTCCCATCTCACAATCCCACACATCTTGAAGGTAGATGCCAGAAACTTGTTTCCCCAGCCTCCCTCACAGCTGGGAAGCAAGAGCAGACACCCTACTTTGAGACATAGTAACAGCAGAGGCCGGCGCCGCGGCTCACTAGGCTAATCCTCCGCCTAGCGGCGCCGGCACACCGGGTTCTAGGCCCGGTTGGGGCGCCGGATTCTGTCCCGGTTGCCCCTCTTCCAGGCCAGCTCTCTGCTGTGGCCAGGGAGTACAGTGGAGGATGGCCCAGGTGCTTGGGCCCTGCACCCCATGGGAGACCAGGAAAAGCACCTGGCTCCTGGCTCCTGCCATCGGATCAGCGCAGTGCGCTGGCCGCAGCGCACCGGCCGCGGCAGCCATTGGAGGGTGAACCAACGGCAAAGGAAGACCTTTCTCTCTGTCTTTCTCTCTCACTGTCCACTCTGCCTGTCAAAAAAAAAAAAAAAAAAAAAAAAAAAGAAGAATGAGTAACAGCAGAGGATCTTAAAGTGGGGTCAGGTGCTCCAGCTTTGAGGCCCAGGCACCGATGGGAACAGAAGTGTTTCCACGGAGCAGTGCACTGCCCAGGTCGGCTGCTGGGCTTCCGACTCTGCCTGATCTTCCTCAGTATGTTGTGTAGAACTTCCCAGTGCTGCTCCCATTGTGTTTACAGAGTTCAGACCCAACTCAAGGCCTTGTGTGAGGCAGCGCCTGTTCACGCAGCCTACAGGCCTCCTCCCTCTCACCACTGGCAGGACCGCCATTCCCCAGGCATCTCCTTGGGGTCCTGCCTTGGAACACTCGCCAGCTTCCTGCCCCCGCCCTGCCCCCTCCACACAGCGCAGCTGGCTTCTTGTCTTCTAGGTCTCAGCTCAAGTGTCACATCTTCCAGGAGCGTTTCTAAATAGTGCCCCCTCAACCTGGTATTTTCTTTTTTTAAACTTTTATTTATTTGAAAAGGAGAGAGACAGAGAGCTGGTTCACTCCCTAGATGCTTGCGACAGCCAAGGCTGGGCCAGGCTAAAGCCAAGAATCAGGAACTCAATCCAGGTCTTCCATGTGGTTCGCAGAAACCCAACCACTTGAGCCATCACCCGCTGCCCCCCCACCCCCAGGGGGTTCAAACCCAAGCACTCTGACATTGGATGCAGTGCAACATCTTAACTGCTGGGCCAGATATCCACCCCCTGGTATTGTCTTACTACAGTTCCTTGTGGATTTCTCTTTGGCACTTAACACAGTAATGTGTACTTTCTGCTTTCCTGGTCATGCACCTCTCCTTTTAGCGTCTCGGTTTGGAGGAAACTGGGGACGATCGGTTTGGGGATCTTCTGTGCCTTGCTCACTCTGTACCCACTACACTTGGCCCAGCAGTGCTCAGTCACAGTCTGATGAAGGAACGAAGCAACCCCGGCCTTCCAAGGCTTCTGCCAGACCGCTTCCTGCTCCCCATTGAGGGGTGCATTCTCTATCCCGGGGGCTTCCCCTCCCTGGGAGCAGACGCACCCCGCTGTGGCAGCCAGGCACGGGCTGACCCACACTTCATCCTCTTGGGTCAGCCAGCTTGTGTCACAGCCCTTTGCTGCAGCTGGCTGGGTCTCTGCTCCCTGCTGCATGGCTAGATGATAGAACAGGCACTCCGGGGTCTTCCCTGCCGATGTAGAACGGAGTGCAGAGAACACTGAACTTGGAGACATGCGTGCGGCTTCGGGGCCCCGCCTCCTCCCCTCAGCTGTGTGGCTTTGGGAAAGCTGCTCCGTTGAAGCCTCCCTGTCTGATTCCGTGCTCTGTAGCTATGACCGAATAGCTGAGTCGTGGTCATTTATGAAGGAAAGAGGTTTATTGTGGCCTATGGCCCTGGAGGCTGGGAGGGCGCTACATCTGCTTGATTCTCTGGGAGGACCGGGTGCTGTCAGCTCATGGCTGAAAGCAGAAGGGCTGTTGGGAGTATGCCCTGGGGGAGACCATGAAGGGTAACCCCATTTTCTAACAGCCCACTCTTGAGGTGTCTAATCCAGTCTCTGGGGAGTGAGCCCTCACTCGCGTGAGACATCTCTGCCAACTTGACTCCAGCAGTCCCCTGCAGGCCCCCCGCTCCCAACACTGAGGGGCTCAGGAGTTCTGATGGGGACAAACAAATTTTTCCTCCTCTACAGAACGTGAGCAGAGGTCTCTATTTTCAGTTACCTTCCAGGACCCCTGAGTTGCCATTTGTGCACACCCACTGCCAACCAACCGTAGGGATGCAGTAGTGGTATGTTATTGTCCAGCGTGCAAAGAGGAAGTTGACTTGGAGGTGAGAGAGCCTGTCCAAAGGTTTGCCTGGACAGAGTTTCTGTGCCCTCAGTGGATGGAGGAGGAGTGGGCATGTGCTGCCCGGCAGGACTGACCCCGGGCCTGGGGGTGAGTCTCCCATCTGAGGCTTTGCCCTCCACACTCTGCTGTGGTCTGGAACACAGGGGTGGCCCACAGACACCTCACTGTTCAGGGGATGAAGAGCAAGTCTGGCTCTGTGTCTGCTGAGCTAGGGCTGCATTTCTTCAGCTGGGTTGGTTGTCTTTTGGGCGGCTCTGAGAGTGAGGTTGGTTGCAATTCTTCTTTCCTCCAGTTTATCTCTGTAAATATGCAAGCCTGCCCTCAAGGAAGCTGAGTTTTTGTTATAAGATCAACCAGGAGATAGTCTCTGACCATCTATGGGCAGGTGTTCTCTTTACAAGGAAATCTAAGATTCCCTCTCTGCCCCCAAGGCAAGATTTCTCAGTCTCAGAACTGTTGACATTCTGGGCAGAATTTTTTGTTGTGAGCTAGGGAAGCTGTTCTGGACATTGTAGGAGGCTTAGCATCTTCTGACCTTTAACCACTGGATGGATGCCAATAGCACAATTCCCTCTTCCCAACACACACACTTACACACACACACACACACACACACACACGCACGCACAGAGACTTGACTCCAGACATTGTCATGTATCCCCTGAGAGCAAAACTGCACACACACACACACACACACACACACTACTAACTTGAGAAACGCTGTCCTAAGGGAGGTAATTGTAAAAAAAAAAAATAAAATAATAAGATGGAAATAAAGATTTTGGAGAAGGAGGGGTGTACTTTAGGCTGAATAGCAAACACAAATGCGCTGAGGCGAGTCGCCTGCCTGTCTGCATGCGGAGGGGTCCTTGTTTTCGGTTGCTCTTTGGCAAATGCCCACAGCTGTGGGGCCAAGGTGTGAGTGCTCCACGCTGACCTCGTGCTGCTAACAGCTTCTGTCTTGCCTAGGACAATTCAGAGATTTACATGCTTCTTGGTCACAAAGATTCATTGCTATTAGCAAAGGCCATGTCCATGAACTTCGATTTCATAAGGGCATGCATATGACAGTCTTCATAAAGTTCATGTAAATGCATATTGTGAAAAAATATGCTTGGGTTTCAAAATTTTTTACAGCAACAGAAACTTATCTTTTAATTCTAGTTTAACATGACCTTTTTGAAGTTCCCTTGCGTAAGTCCAATGAAATATATAGCATTAGATACTCTAAATGCTCTCTATTCCTTCTGGTTAATATATTAATATATTACATAAATGTTTATAATATATTGCTATAGTAATATTTAGTGTTATATATGATATATTCTATTTTATAGCTCCCATTTGATATTCACAACCACTGTGGAGAATACCCATTTTACAGATGGAAAAGTGAGGTTTGGAAAGATTTAGTGTCTTGCCAGGTCATCCAGCCTGCACAGGGTAGGAAAGAGTCTGAACTCAGATTCTTCTGCTCCCAGGACCTGCTTTATTGGAAGGAATGTGAGGTTAGGAGGTGGAGCTCTGTCCCCATGTTTTTTGTTTGTTTCCTTTTTGTCCATTCACCAACGTAAGAAGCATCTCTTTTCTGCCGAGGGTTGGTTTTACAAGGCAGGTTTGTCTGTTTTTAACCTGGCTTCACTCACAGATTGTAGACTCAAGAGGACAGAGTATGTGCCTCGTAGTTCTCTGTCTCCCCAAGGTCTACACCAAGTTGGTGCTTAGTAACCATTCACTGTTTGTTCTTGACTCCTATGTCCTTCTAGCGAGTCCGTGTTCAAGGAGTGAAAACTCTCCATGCCTCTTAAGGAGTGGAAATTCTCTCTTCCCAGTTAGCTCTGGGAAGAATTATTTCTTGTTACCCTCTAATTTTAGAGCCCTTGAGGGGCGGCTGTTTACAAGAGCGCTGGAGTCAGAGTTGTCACCTCCTGCGTGCGCCTCTCCCTCTGCCTGCAGGACCTAACTGTTTAGCACGTGATTCTGGCACGAAGAGCAGCTTTCCTTAGCTGGGCCGCAGGAAAGGGCCAGCTGTTGGCTCCACCGGAAGTTCAGTGCAGCCAAGAAAGAGACAAGTACTCCAGGAGAGCAGGCCACTGACTGGGGTGGCGGCGATGGTGCAGGAGGGATCGAAAAGGTTTACTGTCACGCAGGGTCACACACAGCTCTATGGGCTGGGGATGTAATTAGAACTGGGATCCTCTGTTTTTAGGAAGAGAGTGTGTGTGTGTGTGTGTGTGTGTGTAGTGGGGTGGGGTGGGGTGGCTGGGTGGGAAAGGGAATTAGCAGAAGGGAAGGAGAGAAATTTCTACCTGGTAAACAGCTATGGGTTCCTGCCATGCAATAGACTTAGAGATCTGGGAACGAGTCGCAAACTGAGCAAGTAGCCAGGTTTACCCTGGCGTGAACCATGACATGATTTACTTATTTTGAAAACATTCACGGCATTCTTGCTTTAAAAGGGAAAGAAGCTTTGGTGAGAGCAACAGGGGCTGGATATTTGGGTGATAGATCGTTCTCAGGACCGAGCCACTTGCTGAGTCTGCCTAAATGAGAGAGTTGATTACAAGGCCTTCGGATGCTGCTGTGTCTTCTCAAGGTTGAGTGTCTCGTAATTGGTCTAGAGCGAATTCCTTTGCTTTATTTCCAGTCTAAGCAGAAGCTCCTCTCACGCCTGTATGAGCTCCCAAGGTATTTTTAAGCCTCAATTGCCTGGCTTTTTGACTTTGCGTAGTGTTGATTGATCCCCACCTCTCAGGCTTCCAGCCTGTAGGTTGGAGATTCAGAAGCTAAAGAGCCTTTTGAGGGTGGTTGACGTTGCTTTGCGCTATTTGAAATCTCCACATCCAGAAAGTGGCTATGGGTTGGACCTGCCTGGTTAAGAGGCCCGAAAGAATCCCATTTTTGCCAAGCTGCATACCAAGGGCAGCATGGAGCCTGCTTGCTTAGTGCTGGTTTCATTTACATTTTTTAATTGAGGTACAATTTATCATTTTATTTATTTACTTTTATTTGAGAGGCAACAGGACAAACAATTCTTCCATCTGCTGGTTCACTCCCCAAATGCCCACAGGGTTAAACCTGGCCAAAGTCAGGCCTGGAACTCAATCTGGGTCTCCCACATGGGTGGCACGGACCCAGATACTTGAGTCATCACCTGATGCTTCCTTCCCAGGGTGCATAATAGCAGGAAGCTAGACTCAAATCCAGGCACTTTTTTTTTTTTTTTTTTTTTTTTGACAGGCAGAGTTAGACAGTGAGAGAGAAAGACAGAGAGAAAGGTCTTCCTTCAGCTGGTTCACCCCCCAAATGGCTGCTACGGCCGGCACCTGCGCTGATCAGAAGCCAGGAGCCAGGTGCTTCCTCCTGGTCTCCCATGTGGGTGCAGGGCCCAAGCACCTGGGCCATCCTCCACTATCTTCCCGGGCCACAGCAGAGAGCTGGCCTGGAAGAGGAGCAACCAGGACAGAATCCGGCGCCCCGACTGGGACTAGAACCCTGGGTGCCGGCACCGCAGGCAGAGGATTAGCCTAGTGAGTCGCGGCGCCGGCCCAGGCACTTTTGAGATGTGGATGTCCCAAGCAATGTTGTAACCCCCTACATCAAATGCCCTCCCCAAATGAACCATCTTAAAGTGCATGATTCAGTGGCATTTAGTAAATTCACATCGTTGTACAGCTGTCCTCTCTTTCTAGTTCTGAAACATTTTCACCATCCAGGCATCCATTAGGCAATCCCTCCCCATCCACCTCTCTCCCCAGCCCCTGGCAGGCAAAGAACTGCTCTCTGCTCACATACAAGGAGCAGTCTACTATGTGACCTTTTGTTCTGGCTTCTTTCACTTTGCATAATGTTTTCATCTGTGTTGCAGCTTAATTAGACTTTCATTGCCTTCTATGGCTGAATAGCGTTCTATTGTGCGCATACGCCACATTTTGTTTAGCCATTTATCTCTTGGTAGACATTTGGTTGTTTCTACCTTCTGGCTGCTGTGAACAGTGCTACTACGAACATTCGAGCACTCATATGCGTGTTTGTCTGAAGATCTGTTTTCAGTTCTTTGGGGTATACATTTGTAGTTAGGAGTGGAGTCGCTCAGTCATGCGGTAAGTGTATGTTTATGTTTTGAGGAATCAGTATTGGTTTCAGAGTTTAGCTCCTGGTCAGCTGTTAGAATCCTTAGAGGGGTTTTTCTAGAATCATGAAATCTGAGTTTTAGAAAAAGTCTTAAAGATCATGTAACCCATCTTCCCACCCATCACACAAAGTCTGCCTGTGACAAAACTTAAGGAACCTTGGCCGGCGCCGCGGCTCACTAGGCTAATCCTCCGCTTTGCGGCGCCAGCACACCGGGTTCTAGTCCCGGTTGGGGCACTGGATTCTGTCCCGGTTGCCCCTCTTCCAGGCCAGCTCTCTGCTGTGGCCAGGGAGTGCAGTGGAGGATGGCCCAAGTGCTTGGGCCCTGCACCCCATGGGAAACCAGGATAAGTACCTGGCTCCTGCCATTGGATCAGCGCGGTGCGGCAGCGCGCTGGCCGTGGCGGCCATTGGAGGGTGAACCAACAGCAAAGGAAGATCTTTCTCTCTGTCTCTCTCTCTCACTGTCCACTCTGCCTGTCAAAAAAAAAAAAAAAAAAGTAAGGAACCCCCTCCATCCTCTGCATGCACAACACGAGGGCAGAGGAGTGCCCTCCTTCACAAGGGTGGGCATTCCATCTATAGTCAGCCCTGCCTGATGGTTTGCCCTATTGAGAAGTTTTCTCTACCTGGAATCCATAGACTCTTGGTGTTGATCCACAGGTGAGCTTGAGCGTGAAGAGATGGGCAAAGAGTTTGTAACTTTCATTATTCTTTAAGGGATGCTTGACCTGACTCGCTGTCTACAGTGACCCAATGATGTCATCTCTCTCTTTTACACATTGAGCCTCCTGGCAGAACACTGCGTGATTGACACTTGCCCTCTGCTCACCTCTGACATCCAGACCCACAGGTGAACATTTCACGAATGCCCACCTGTGAGAGGACAGAGCTCAGGCTAGCAGGCAAGTCCCTTCCAGGCCCCCCCACTCCCCGGCTGCCCGTGGTGTTGGCCACCTGCAGTTTACTGCAGATACTGAAAGAATTTGCTATCTAAGAGATTGTTTCGTTTGGAGACAAGGGCATTTCTAAGGGAGCTGAGAAAATCCTTGAAAGTTACATCACTTTTGATGTGGATAGGATGGGGAAAATAGCAGGAGCCGCTCTCTTTCTAAAGCCAACCATCTACTGAGCTATAATATACGTAGTACTCACAAAGTAGTTAGTGCCATGGCACTCAGTTTATGTGAAGCAGAACACGCGAACCTTGTTAGAAATCAAGATATTGGTTACTTTGCAGCTGGCACCTGGAATAGGTCACAGGGCAGTCCTCAAGGTGCAGGTAATGTTCCCATTCTCTTTGGAATGACTCTCTGTGATTTAACAGAATTCCAAGGAGTATTTGGTATACCTCACACTGAAGAGAGAAAGATCCTAGAGGCTGCAAAGCTTGGACAGCCGAGCCTCTTGTTTGGGGGATCTCTTTGCTGTCTGTCTTCCAGCATCCTTTCCTCCTCCTCTGACTTTGGTGCACAGTCTTTCTCAGTCTCAAGGCAAGTGCTGTGTGTGGTCTGACCCACCCTCGGGCTGCAGCAGAAGTGGGCATGTAACTCAGGGGAAGGTTAAAGGATGGGCACAAGCTTCAGATCAGACAAGGAATCGATCCCAAGACATTTTGTGAACCCCCAATAAAGAGGCTCGGGCTCTTAGCAAGGGCTGCTGAACTGTTAGAATAGATGCTTTGGCTGCTGGTGCATCCTGGCTACCACACACTGAGTGCCAACTGGGAGTAAAGCCAAGACAGAAGACAGAAAAGTCAAGAGTCCTGGTGACACCATTTGTGGATCCAGCCGTGTTGAGAGCTATCTCCTGAATGCAGGAAAACAATAAACTCTTTCCCCACTGTGCTCTCATTCAGCATAACACAGAACACTTCTGTAACAAGATATGTGGACTTCTTCAGCCCCTGGAGATAACCAAGAAGAACCCAATAATGACCCTTCTATTACCCCATTTATACAAGTTGTGTATTTCATAACATTCCAAATTGTAAAGCACAGAAAAGAATTCTAAGATGGCAATTTTAGATCTAAAATTGTTAAGGTGGTTCTGTCTGGGGGACAGAGAGGTTGCCCTTAATCAAAATAATCTAAATTAGAGGCAAGGGACAAACTTTAAGCCTAGCGGTTAAGATATCAGTTAAGACGCCTGCATGTCAGGTAGAAGTGCTTGGGTTTGAGTGCTGGCTCCAGCTCCTGATACCAGCTTCCTGTTTTTGGGAACCCTTGGAGGCAGAAGTGATGGGGTCCTACCTCCAATGTGGGAGACTTGGATTGAGTTTCCAGCTCCCTCTTTGGCCTCTGGCCCAGCCCCTGCCATTGTAGGAATTTGAGGAGTGAACTAGCACATGGGAATGCCCCTCCCCCCCCCGCAACTCCCACCCTTTTTCTTTCCCTCCTTCTCAAATAAATAAATGTAAATATTTTCAAATTGAGGTGATTCTAATAGTATCTTGTGTTCTGCTATATGGGTTTCCAGCTATTCACTGGATGAGAACTATTCTTTGGTAAAACATTTAGGGATTGATGATAACCTGTAGGTTAAGTATAAGAGAGTGTCATTAGAACAATCAATAGGCATCCTTGCTTTGGAACTATCTTCCTATCAGGCCTTGTGTTCTGCCTGGAAGTCTATCTGGGGCTGGTGTAGTGTCTGGGGATCTGTCCCAGTGCTTAGCTGTGAGTATGCAATCAATACCTGTTGGCTTGACCTAGTTTGAGATGATTTTTTTTTATTTGCACAGAACCTTACAAATCTCCCATCAGCCATTTAACCTTGTCTTAACTTACTGTTCAAACCTCTCTTACTCATTCGCTCACCTCCATGTGAACAATTACAATGTAACAAAGAAGAGACTTCTGCAAGAACCGCCAGTAAAGAATACTTTAGATCTTAAAATTGCTTGTGGGGTTAGCACTGGAAAGAAGCTTAAAGATGACCCCCAGCTCTTTGGAGGGAGGAAGCAACCTGCTGAGGGAGAGGCAGAGTGAAGGCGAGGCTGGAGTCTGGGGTGCTGCCTGACCTGCAGCTCTGCCAGTGACTACTTGAGACAGAGACGAGCTCAGCCGTGCCTTGAACTTCAGGGCAGCCTACTTGCTTTTTGGAAGAGGGGAGGATGGGATCCTGCAGCTGCACAGTCCACGCTACTACACATCTTTTCTGCATCTTCGGATCCTCCAAGTGATACTAAAGGGGGACCACAATAGCCACAGGTCCTTTGATAATTCCTTTTTCAGCTGTTGCTACAGATTCCTCTTCACTTTACATGGCTTCTAGGAGTGGCTAAAATAATGCAGGTGGGACTCCGTAGTTTCCATTGCTGGCAGGGAGGCTGGACAACAGTGGTATTCACAAGGGAAATCATTTGCTGCTGGCTAGATCTGCTTTTGAACTGCAGCAGGACCACTAGAATTAAAGTTAGCACTGTCTGGGGCTGGCATCGTGGCACAGCGGGTTCAGCCACCACCTGAAGTGCCGGCATCCCATGTGAACTCTGGTTCAAGTCCTGGTTGCTCCACCTCCAATTCAGCTCCCTGCTAATGCTCCTGGGAAAGCAGTGGAAGATGGCCCAAGTGCTTGGGACCCTGTACACACATGGGAGATTCAGATGAAACTCCTGGCTCCTGGCTTCAGCTTGGCCCACCCTAGCCCCAGCCATTGTGGCTATTTGGGGTTTGAAGATCCTTCTCAGTCTCTCCCTCTCTCTCTGTTACCCTGCCTGTCAAATAAATAAATCTATCTTAAAAACCAGCATTTTCTCAGGGCTCATTTTAGATCAAGTGTTCCGCGAAGTGCGTCGTATGGACTACTTCATTTCGTTCTCACGAGTTTCCTGTGAGGCAGACCTTGCTGTTGTCTCTGTTTTTCTGACGAGCAAACTGAGGCATAGGGAGGTTAAGTAACCTGCTCAGGGTCACCAAGATCTGCCTAAGTGCACGCTTCAGTCCTCATAGAAGACAGCAGCAGACCTGACAGGCAGCAAAGGAAATTACGTTGTTGGAAGGCTAGGAGATTGCCAGGGGTGACATCTACCGTGCATCTAGATCACGGGAGTTTTTCCTCAAAACCACTTTGTTCCAGATAGCTGAGAAAAGAACAGTCCCCCTTACCACAGATGGGCTGCTTGGTTTTAACTCCAAGCTTCCTCACACCTGCTTGGTCTGATAACAGAAATTCTTTACCTGCAGTGAGAGAGAGTCTTGACAGGCCTTAGTGGGGCATTTGGGCAGCTGCGTGTCCTTGCTGGGTTGTGCCTTTCTTGCTATTTGCGTGTGTGTGTGTGTGTGTGCACTAGTTTTGTCAGTGCAGAGAGCACAGCTGATCCTAAGCCAGCTTCCTAAGACTGCAGCAGATTCCTGGAGAGAGGGTGACACTGGCTGTCCTGCCCTTTCTCTTTACTGTCCTGTTCTGCACTTTCTAAAAATATTCCCGACAAGCAGCTAATGGGCATTTTGGCCACACAGCTTGAAACCGCTGCTGCCATTTCAAATGGAATGCTTCTCCTTCACGCCTGCACTCCCTGATTCATGCAATGGGGGTGGACTTGGCCACTTCATAGTGCCCTCACCAGAGGCTCTTTAGGAACAAGAAAGGGCATTTTACCTCTCTCAGCAAGTGTTGCATGTTTACTTGCTGGCAAGAAATGACACGAAAGCTTCCTTGGGAAGAATGCAGCTGCAGTTATTGCCAAAGTCTCATGAAGTGCTCTGCAGGGGAGCAGCCCCAGCTGTTCAGAAGAGAGGTTATTGCAGTGGGCGTTTAACCTCGTGGTGAAGATGCCTGGGTCCCACATCCGGGGTACCTGAGTTTATGTCTGACTCCAGCTTCCTGCTGATGCAGACCATGGGAGGCAGCAGTGACAGCTCAGGTAATTGGGTTCCTGCCACTCATGTAAGAGACCTGGATTGAGTTTCCAGTTTCGGCCTCATCCCAGTCTTGGTCTTTGCAGACATTTATTAAGCCAGCAGATAACAGCAATCTCTCTCTTCTCTCTCTCCCTCTCCCCCCCATCTGTCTCTTAAATAAGTAAATAAATTTTTAAAATTAGCAATTGTGGGGCTGGCATTGTGGTGCAGTGGGTTAAGCCACCACCTATGACACCGGCATCCCCTATGAGCACCAGTTCAAATCCTAACTGTTCCACTTATGATCCAGCTCCCTGTTAATGCACCGGGGAAAGCAGTGGAAGATGGCCCAAGTGCTTGGGCCCCAGCTACCCATATGGGAGACCCAGATGGAATTCCTGGCTCTTGGCTTCAGCCTGGCTGTTAAAGCCATTTGAGGAGTGAACGAGCAGATGGAAGATTGATCTGTCTTTCTCTTTCTCTAACTCTGTCTTTCAAATAGGTAAATCTTTAAAAAATTATATAGGTGCTCCCCAACTTACGATGATGTATGAGTTTGCCACTTTACAAGGGTGTGAAAGGTGCCTGTATAACCATTCTGCTTTTCACTTTCAGTACTGTGTGCATTAATTACAGGAGATATTTGGCATTTTTTTGAAGTTTGATAATATATTTTATTTAACCCAATATAGCCAAGATACTGTAATTTTATCATGTGGTTAATATACAACATTGTAAATGAGGTATTTTACTTATTTTCTTCATTCTGTTTGAAATCCAATGTGCATTTTGCACTTGGAGCGTATCTCAACTCAGATTAGTCACATAGTAAGGGCTCAATCTCCACATGAAGCAAGTGGCAGCCGTACAGGGCACCGTAGCTCTAAACCACAGAGAAAGGGTGGATTCAGGAGAAACACTGTTCATCTCAGGCCACCTCTTCTTCCTCTCTCGCTCCCCTTTTTCTTCCCTCCCACCCTCCCACCGTCTTTCGGAGTCTGAGTTTTATCTCAGTTCTCTGTATTGACTGTGAGACTCCAAGCTTCAGTTTCTTCATTACAACAGTAGATATCCACTGCATGTTCAAGCTGCTTACTGCTTCTCTCAGTGGGGTGGGTTTTTTAAAATTTATTTTTTAAGGAATACAAATTTCTTAAGTACAGCTTTAGGAATATAGTGATTCTTCCCACCATACCCGCCCTCCCACCCACACTCCCACCCCTCTTCCTCCCCTCTCTTCCCCTGCCAGTTCCATTCTCCATTAAGATTAATTTTCAATTAACTTTGTACACAGAAGACCAACTCTATACGAAGTAAAGATTTCAACAATTTGCACGTGCACACACGCGTGCACACACACAAATAACCTGAGAACTAGTTTTACAGTTAGCTCTTATAATGCAACTCATTGAGGACAAAGGTCTTGCATGGGGAGTTAGTGCACAGTGACTCCTGTTGTTGATTTAACAATTACCACTCTTATGTATGATGTCAGTGACCACTCAACGCTCTTGACATGAGCTGCCTAGGCTATGGAAGCCTTTTGGGTCCACAAACTCCGTCAGTATTTAGACAAGGCCATAAGCAAAGTGGAAGTTCTCACCTCCCTTTAGAGAAAACTTGATACTTTTTTTTTTTTTTTTTTTTTTGTTGTTGACAGGCAGAGTGGACAGTGAGAGAGAGAGACAGAGAGAAAGGTCTTCCTTTGCCGTTGGTTCACCCTCCAATGGCCACCGTGGCCGGCGTGCTGCAGCCAGCGCACCACGCTGATCCGATGGCAGGAGCCAGGAGCCAGGTGCTTTTCCTGGTCTCCCATGGGGTGCAGGGCCCAAGCACCTAGGCCATCCTCCACTGCACTCCCTGGCCACAACAGAGAGCTGGCCTGGAAGAGGGGCAACCGGGACAGAATCCGGCGCCCCAACTGGGACTAGAACCCGGTGTGCCGGCGCCGCTAGGCGGAGGATTAGCCTAGTGAGCCGCGGCGCCGGCGAAAACTTGATACTTTATTTTAAAATAGGCTTTGTGTTGAATGATTTTGCCCACCTGTAGGCTAATGTAAGTGTTCTGAGCACATTTAAAGTCGGGTAGGCTAAGCTATCATGCTTGATAGGCTCTGTGGATTGAATATAGTTTCAATTTAATTATATTTTCGGTTTATCATAGGTTTATCAGGACATAGCCCGGGTTAAATCTGGAAACATCTGTAACAATAAAGTACAATGTTCCAGATAAAAGAAGTAAAAATACAAGCTTAAAAAATTCAGAATATGGCATGTTCCCAGTTGAATACAAAATATTACACACACATTTCAGAGAAAGATTAAAGGGCGATCCAAAAGTGGGGCTGTCTCTGGTTGCAGATTGTGGTTGACATTATTTTATGCATGTATTTCTGTATCTTCTCTCTATTTTTTGGCAATTAAAATTCATTCCATTGAGAGTCAGGATTTGTTTTGTTAAGAAGAGGCCTGTTCCAGAATTTTCTTAGGGGTCAGTTCCGTGGGTATCCAAGCGTCATGGTGAACTCAGGTCTGGAGGCTGCAAGGTCAGGGTTGGTGTGAGTCTCACTCTGTGGTGGTAAAGCAGGAACCGCCCCAACCACAGTAGCAGCAACTTGAGGTTAGAATGGCAGCATTCTCACTGTGACGCGCGAGGGGCTCGGGGAAGACAGCAGGTGCACCGAGTTCCTCTCATTGCTGGGCCTCTGGGAAAAAGAAGGGGTCCACAAGTGCCAGTTCTGCTTCCACGCTGGTGCCTGTTCTACCCTAGAGTGGTTCTAGCCTGGGCCCGTCCCTTCTCACACTGGCTGCAACAACGCCCCGAGGAACACTGCTCCTTGGAGAGGATCTGGTTCACCCTGTGAAACACATATTTGTTAAATAAAAGGTTGTTGGCCAGTGAATACTTAACCCATGACCCTGCCTGGACCTGGCTTCACTGTCACAGGGAGAAGAAAACAGTCTGTGAGTCCAAGGGCAGTGGGTGGGGGAGCTCTGACCAGTGTGGCAGCGCTCAAGGGAGGCCAGCTGTTCTTGCCAAGGGCCAGGACTTTGAACAGAAGCCTTCTTGGGAACAGGTGTGTTTGCAGCAAAGTCACGGATCCCCTCTGAGCCTTTACAGATTCTGCATCCATGCATCAGAGACAGCAACACTTCTTTCATGAGGTTCTTGTGAAAAGCAAAACAGCCCAGTGAAATGGACCTTGGCCAAGTATCACGCAGAGGTTGCCCGTTGGAGGTACATGGTTAAAGTTTGCTGAAGATGGATTCTGTTGAGATTAGAGAGTGGTTACTTTTAATTTTTTAAAGACTGAATTTGTTGTAAATATTTGGAAATCAAGACATTTCTCTTTTGAAAGTGTGGATCTTTTCACCTCCCGGGGCCCTGGTGTTCTGGCATGGCACGAATCTGCTAGAGGCCAGCAGTGGCTTTCTCTCTCCAGGGTGCACCGGTCAGGGGACAGCAAGTGGAAGGCATGGGGCTTCTACGCTAGAGTCTCTGCTCTACCGTGTGCTGGTGTGACTTGGGCCAACCTTGTAACTTGCAAAGCCTTCACTTGCTGGGTTTCTTCATCTGTAAAATGGGTCACCATCCATAACCTCACAGGGGATTGTGGCAATGACTAAGTGAAACAGGGAGAACAGCACCTGTTGCACAGAGGTGTTGGATCAGAGCTACCTGCATGGTTTCCTGACAGTGTTTGGCTCAGCAGCTTCTACTGGATGTGAATCAAATGATGGGCATTGTTTCTATTGTATAGATGGTGATTTCTTTGTGGTATATTATTTGGGTGTTCTGGATGGGAAAAATGGGTTCTAAAGAAATTCAAAGACTGTTGCAAATATCCTTTTTTCAAATTGGTATTATTTATTTTCGCTTTTCTTGATAGGCAGAGATGCAGAAATGGTTTATCCATCTGCTGGTTCACTCCGCACATACCCATAATAGTCAGGGCTTGGTCACTTCAAGACCAGGAACCCAGGACTCGGTCCAGGTCTCCTAGTTGAGTGGCAGAGACCCAAGTACTTGCGCCATCACTGCTGCTTCCCAGGGTGTGCATCAGCAGGAAACTGGCTCAGAAGCAGAGATGCCAATATCCCAAGCAGCAACTTGATCACCACACCAAACACCCAACCCCTACAAATATCCTTTCAGATGAGCCGGTCTTTCTTTCCCTTTGGGGAATGCTCTGTGAGTAGCATCAGAGCTCTTTCCCACTGGTGAGTATTACCATGTGTCCTCTGATCTTCACTACTCTGAGGTCTTTGGGTGTTGAATCTGTATACTGCACTTCCATATTTGGTTACATTCTGCTAGTTGCTGCCTGTCTTTTCAACTGGAGTGTGAACTCTATCATATTCTCCTGTTCTGCAAACATGGCAGATAATCAATAAATTGCTCACAAATGAATAGGTAGGGCTATTGCTAGAGAATTTTGAATGGCTCTTTGAAGACAAGCCCAGTGGCCTCCAGGTTCTTACAGGGCAAATCTTTCTTTTTCTTTTTTTCTTCTTCTTTTTTTTTTTTTTTTTTTTTTTTGACAGGCAGAGTGGACAGTGAGAGAGAGAGAGAAAGGTCTTTCTTTTTGCTGTTGGTTCACCCTCCAATGGCCGCCGCAGCTGGCGCGCTGCGCTGATCCGATGGCAGGAGCCAGGTGCCCCTCCTGGTCTCCTATGCGGGTGCAGGGCCCAAGCACTTGGGCCATCCTCCACTGCACTCCTGGGCCACAGCAGAAAGCTGGCCTGGAAGAGGGGCAACTGGGACAGAATCCAGCGCCCTGACCGGGACTAGAACCCGGTGTGCTGGAGCCGCAAGGCGGAGGATTAGCCTATTGAGCCACGGCGCCAGTGCAAATCTCGACTAACAGTGACCTTCCCCTCTCCCTTCCTCCCTCCATCCATTCATCCACCCTTCTGTCCCTTCCTCCCTCCATCCATTCATCCACCCTTCTGTCCCCACCTCCCTCCATGCATTCATCCATCCTTTCATCCCCGGCAACCACTGGGAGAGTGTCTGCTAACAGAGTCAGAGATTTCCCAGATACCAAAGAAATGGAGGAAAGCAGCCCATGGAAGAAGCCGAAGGAACGGGGAAGCCTGGTGTGCAGTTGCTAACCCAGACAATGACTCTGCGTTCTGAGCAGCTGCTCATGGGAGCAAATGGAATAAATATTTCTAGACTCAGTTCATTGACTCAGGCAACATCAAATGTGGAGTTTTGCTGTCCCACTCTTTCCATCTTCCCCTCTTTAATTGTGCCTTTTGTATAACCCTAAGCATAAGAAACGTCTTACTAATGTGGTGACAGCATTATACAGGGCTGGTCTCCGAAGGCCATGAGCTGGGTTGGTTTGGAACTTTCTGCAGTGATTATTCATAAAGGTGGAATTTTTTTTTTCTTCCCACAATTGCACCGTGAAACATGGTCTTTTAGACCATGACTTGGTGATGACTTGACCCTGCTCTGATACTGCCATTTCCAAATCGAGCTTCTGTGTTGAAAGTTGTGGCAGTACCTTGAGATTAGGGCAGAGTTGATCATTTGGTTTCTATCAAAACCAGGGTAGGCCTTGCCTTGCCCGTGTTTGCTGGCCACTTACAAGGGAATGGCAGGAATGGGTCTGTCATATCCTTATTAGGCAAAAAGTCCTTTCTGTCATAGCTGGTGTCCAAGAGGGGTGCTTAATTTGCTTCCTGGGGGCAGGGGGCAGGAAAGAAAATGACTTGCTTAAAGAGCGTCTTTTGATATTGATATCATTTAGATGAGTCAGATCATCTTTTTACTTCTGACATTTATTATCTCCTCCAATATTATCTTGATGCTAATTCTGAAAAAAAAAAAAGAAGAAAGACTTTTTTATTCCCCTTTGTAGCTTGAAGAGGAGAGAATCCTTTTGTAAAAACACCGTATTCTCTTTCTTCTTTGTATGTATAATTATCGAGACTAAGGGTATATTCAAATTATCTCAGAGAGTTCCAGTGAACTTTCTAAAACACTTAATAGCACTAACAACTTCTCCTGGTGGGATCAGAAGCCCCACGTCAGGCAGTGGTGCAGTGGGAGCTGTCTGCACTCGCTTCCTCCTCTCCCCCTGGAGTATTCCCAGGCCCACATGGCTAAGGCTTTACAGGGCGCCAGGGAGGGTGGGATCTACAGAGGACTTGGTCTCCTCATCTCCACCTTCATAATTCAGTTGAACAAATGATACTTAGTGTCCTAGAGACATCCATTGCCTTGTCTCAAATGATTCAGTACCTTCTTAATATTGAAGTAATATTTTTCATAGTAACGAAAGTTGTGTTTATTGTAGAAAATTTAGAAAATATAGATGGACCCAAAAATGAAGAACAGACTAATAATCCCACCATACAGATAAAAATACAATTAGTGGGGCAGGTGTTTGGTGCAGGGGTTGAGACACCTGCTGAGACACCTGCTATACTGGAGTGCTGGGCTCAAGTGCCAGCTCCATTTCCCATTCTGGCTTCCTGCTAATGTGCACCCTGGAAGGCAGCAGCTGATGGCTCAAGTGATTGGGTCCCTGCCACCCACGGAGAGTTCCGGGCTCCTGGCTATGGCCTGGCCCGGCCCTAGCTACTACAGACATTTGGGGAGTGAACCAGTAGACGTGACATTTCTTTCTCCACTCGTCTCTCTCTCTCTGACTTAATGCCCATCGAATAAAAGTGGTGGACACACAATAAGTACTCAGTGAACATTTATTGAAAGAATTTAATGGATTCAAGCAAACACCAGAAGTTCCCACCTGCAGGGAGCTCTCATACCCTGCCCCCACCCCCAAAGACACCCTTTCCTGGGTCTCATTCACTGTGTGGCCCAAACCCCCTTCACTCACCCTTTCCCTCAGCTCGCTGCCTCTTTGCTTTCTGCACTAGCACGCTTATTACAGGCTTGTTGGTTTCTGAAACGCATGCTGTTAGCCTTTAACCTCCCTGTTTTAGCACCTCCCCTTTGGGGCTGAGTTCTCTCCAAGGTCAATTTCAAGTTGTGCTCTGATGCTGTGTCCTGTCTTAGTGAAAACGTCCCATGTTCGTCACATCCTTTTAATCAGGTGCTCTCTGATCCATGTTTGTGAATGAACTTTGGTCCCCTCATATGAAGGAATAAAGGGTCTGTTGTAGGAAGCAGCCTGTTCAGCATCAACAGAATTTGCCTGAATTGTGCTGCCTACCCAAGCCAAAATCTGAGAGGGGAAAATAAAAACAACCAGCGAAACTTGATCCAGAAAGCCCCATGAAGGGTCTAGCATTATACAAGCCACTGCATAGACTGTTCCCCAGGGCAATGCGAGCAGCCAAATATAGGGCTGTAAATAGAGCGTGGGCCTCCGGCTGGTTTGGTCTGATTGGAAGTCAGGGGCTGTTGGTTGGATTCTGGGCATCTTGGGCAGGAGCTGCTGCCAATCCCCCCAGAAATGAGAGAACAGCCTTGACTTTGGCCAAGGCGGATGCCCGGTTGCAGCCAGGGTGTGGTTGTCATGGCTTTGTCCTATGGAACGAATTGGCGTTCTGAACAGACGGGTATAGACCAGTGGGGACAAATCACTATCAGCTCGTGCATCTACTCCCCTTTCCCCTGCTGTAGTACTGCCTTGAGGAGAGTTAATGGCTTTCTCTAGGATCAGTGGGAAAGAGAGCTGTGATCCATTAGCAATGTCATGGGTGTGGATGTGGGAAGTGGACTTGTATGCCAGCAATTCAGAATCCTTGGTATCCATAAGAGAGTGGGCCCCCAAATAGTGTTTTTTTTTTAAGATTTATTTATTTATTTGAAAGAGTGACAGAGAGAGAGAGAAAGAGAGAGAGAGAGAATATGAATCTTCCATTTCCTGCTTCTCTCCTCAAATAGCCAAGCCAAAGCCAGGAGCTAGGAACTCCGTCCAGGTCTCTTATATGGAAGACAGGGACCTAAGTACTTGGGGATCACCTATTACCTTCCCAGGTAGTATCAGGGAGCTAGATCAGAAGCAGGGCAGGCAGGACTTGAACCAATGCTCCAAAATGGAATGCCAGCGTTGAAGGTGGCAGCTAACTTTCCATACTGCAATGCTAGTCCACAAATCAGTATCTTAAATTATTGCCCCTGGGGGCTGGCATTGTGGTGTAGCAGGTAAGGCTGCTACCCATGACACCTGTATCCCATATGAGTGCTGGTTTGTGTCCTGGCTGCTCTACTTCCAATCTAGCTCCCTGCTAATAGCTAATGGGAAAAGCAGCAGAAGATGGCCCAGGTGTTTGGGCCCCTGCTATCCACATGAGAGACCCAGAAGAAACTCCTGGTTCCTGACTTTGGCCTGGCCCAGCCCTGGCCATTGTGGCCATTTGGGAAGTGAACCAGTGGATGGAAGATCTCTCTCTCTCTCTCTCCCCATCTCCATCTCCGTCTCCGTCTCCATCCCTCCTTCTCTCTCTATTCCTCCCTCTCTCCTTCTCTTTCTCTCTCTTTCTGCCTCCCATAACTCCTTCAAATAAATATATCTTTAAAAAAATGTTGTTTCCCCTAGAACAATATCTTACAAAGGTCCCTGTGCCTGTGGTGACTGTATGATTTTTCATCATATTAGGATATTTTTGAGGGTGAAAGGATGTGCTGTTATCCAAGGACAGCAGTACAAGCACCCGGGACATCTGTCCCCTGTGAGTGCCCTCATCGGAAGGGTGTCCTGCATCCTCTCCCTGGGCTACAGGGGCTCCTTGGGCAAGATCCCCCTTTCCATTCTGCTCTGCACTCCTTCCAGGAAGCCCTGTCCCCAGGATAAGTTTGTCTCATAGAGAAGGAAAGTTGGCTTTCCTTACCCATCACTAAGTTCATGGTCAAGGCACTGGGAATGCAAGGCAGATTAACAAGAGAAAAGCATACACATCCATTTAAAGTAAGTTTTGCGTATTATGGGAGCCTTCAGAAGTGGACTCAAGGAAACAGCCAAGCACATGTATTGTTAGCTCGGTTTCGATGAAGAGTGGATCGTCAGAGAAGTAGGGTCCAAGAGGGGGTAGGGCCCAATGCGATAAACTGGGTGCAGGGAACTTAGCAAGGCCCCTCTGTGTGGGTCCCTCTCCATGTCTGGAGTCTTCAGAGATGAACACGCTCCTTTCCTCTGGATATACGGAGGGCGCCTCTCCAAGGGGCTTTTCTGACCTGCCTCAGGGGAGACTGGCAGAGGAAGGGGAGAATGGACCCCCGACTTCCGTTTTCTCAGATCTGGGGGTGGTGTGGCCTGAACACCAGGAGCCCCAAATCTGCAGGTTGATGGTGAGGGTCCCCAGCATCCACCTCCTTTTTGTCCTTAACACCCTCGTGTGAAGCAGTACACAGTCAGAGCACCACGCCCCGGACACTTTCTTGCCAATGCCGGTGCCTTCCGGGGCAATTCGATACTGACTTCTCCCCCATGGTGGCAACACCATCAAGGCCTCGTACTCACCTGTGTTTTCCAAGTGCCAGAGTTCCTGGTGTGAATGGCTGTGCAGTCTGAGCTCAGAAAGCAGGCTTCCCCACAGTCCCTACCTAGAACCTGCTGACCAGGGATGCACACACATCAGGAGTGAGCGACTGCAGAAGCCTAATGATCGGGCAGGAATGAGTTAGGATTCCCTAGGCATCTTCACTGATTTTTTTTTCCATCTTTCCTTGTTAAAACTCTAGATTACTCTTTTTTTTTTTTTTTTTTTTTTGACAGGCAGAGTGGACAGTGAGAGAGAGAAAGGTCTTCCTTCTGTTGGTTCACTCCCCAAATGGCCGGCGTGCTGCACCGATCCGAAGCCAGGAGCCAGGTGCCTCCTCCTGGTCTCCCATGTGGGTGCAGGGCCCAAGCACTTGGGCCATCCTCCACTGCACTCCCCGGGCCACAGCAGAGAGCTGGACTGGAAGAGGGGCAACCGGGACAGAATCCGGCACCCCAACGGGGACTAGAACCCGGTGGTGTGCCGGCGCCGCAGGCGGAGGATTAGCCTAGTGAGCCGCAGCGCCGGCCAAATAATGTTCTTGACCTGCCGCACATATTGTTATTTTGCTGAGCCGTGGTTGTTGAGTCTATCTGGCAACAGGAGGTGAGGGTGCTGGCATCTGAAGACATGGACGTAAGAGCTGACTTCCTTACAAATGGCCTGTGTGACTGCGGACAGGCCACCTCCCTGCTCCCACCCGAGCCTTCTACCCTGTGGGCCCGATCACTGGTCATCTGGCTGTTTCAGAAAGGATACCTGCTTCTCAAAACACCGCACAACAAGGCAACATCCACAACCCACATTGCCCTGTCTGAACCCCGGGGTCTGCTCTTCAGGGAAAGCAGGATGGGGCTGATGGACACCCCCAGCAGTTGAATCAGCAACGCTCCTCTCCTGCCAGCCTTCTGGCCATTTTTCTGGGAAGACTGTTCCCTGCATGCAGGCACTCCTGGCAGGGGGTGGCAGGGTGGGAAAACTAAAAGGAGATGAAATTTAAATCTCTCCAGTCTGCTGCTTGTCAGCAGCTCTGATCACACGCTTGGTTGGGGTTCAGTTGAAACCAAAGACTCAGAGAAGATTCTAGGTTATCTGTGCATTGCATTCCAGCTGTTAGGGTATCTGTGCGTTGCAATGACAGATTCTAGGTTATCTGTGCATTGCAATTCCAGTGGAGCTGAGCTCCCTGCACAGCAGTGTGTGGTGTGGGAGGACTGTCTTATTCTGTATCTTTCTCTGTCACTAGTCCTTTGGGGCAGTGGTCCAGGGCTGCAATAGCACTTGAAATAACCCTAGTCTTGGGATGCACCAGCCCCTTATCAGCACTTATTAAAATTAGAAGCAGGCCGAAGCAAGCAGGACAGAAGTGACATTATTGGCTCTGTGTTGTAGATGGGCTCCTTTGTTTGCATGCACTTTTTAAATCCGTATAGGGCTTGTTGTTTTGAAGCTGTTTCGTTGCGTACCTGTCTCCTGGTGGACCTGGGCGTGCCTCAAGTGGCAGGAATGATGTTTTCACTGTGCATCTCTTGGTCAGCATCAGGGCACATAGCAGGCTCCCAGATTTTTGTTTGCTTGTTTTCCACGAGTCAGAAAATGAAGCTGAGAGGGGTTGAATAATTAGCTTGGCGGTAAATCTGTCTTCCTCATGCCCAGAGATTCAGGAGTGAATTCAACAGGCAGAGTCCAATGTCTTCATCTCCCAGTGCCTACCTACATTCCCTTGTGACCTCCCCAAGTGTCCCTGGGTCACCCTGCAAGCTCCCCACCCCCCACGATGACTACTCCCCTCCACAAAGCCATCCCCAGCTGCTCCTCCCCACTGAGCCTCTCAGCAGGAATAAGGAGAAACACTGAGTTTATTAGAAAATTGGCATCCTGCGCTGACGTTTATCTTCGGATTTGCAGGGTTCTCTGCTAAGCGGCTGCCAAGCCTGTAGGGCTGCAGATTCCTGAGCCATCCAGGCTGCTGAATCAGGATTTCTGGAGCCGGCAGGTGATTTTTTTTTTTTTTTTTTTAAAGAAACCAGCCCATGGAAACCATGGTAACAGATCCTACCCTTCCTATGCAACTCTATTGTCTACTAAGAGTCCCCAGGAACTGCTTAGGGGCTCATGGGCCAGATAGCCCCCTGCAGTTCCAGCCATGCCAAATGCTACTCCTACACTTTCCTGCCCAGCTTTTCTCCCACTTGAAAAGGCCCTGGCTCTTGTTTGCCATGAGCTCTATTCCAGGGGGACCAGCAAGCCTAGCTCATGCCCCAAGCCTCCCACCATGGCCTCCTGCAGCTCACCTGTCCATCCTCCTTTCTGAATTCTGCTAGCTCCTCTGGCTAGGGCCCTACAGATTGGCTCTGATTTCTGGTGTTTAGTAAACAGTGATGTGCCACTCATGTAAATGCAAAGACACTCCAGTGAACACAGCTGACAAAGGCCTTGTCCCCATGGAGGAGACACAGTAAACACGATGCACACGTACATTTTGTAATGTGATGTCTGCTAAGGATAAGTGGTGAGGAGGCAACCGAGGGAGGTGCAGAGCTGGATAATGAAGAACTAGCAAGTGCAAAGGCCCTGAGGCAGCAGCATCCCTGCTGTAGTCAAGAATGTCTTGAGGCACCTGCTGTTCCTGGTGTATTCCTAGCTGCTGCAAGGGCCGCAGGCTCTTATAGGCACTTGGTCAATACCTGCCCAGTGTGGCTGGGGTGAAGTGAGTGGTGTGGGATGAGGGGAAGAGGTGCTGGGGGGGAGTAAGATTGTGTAGGGCCTTGCAAGGCACCGTGAAGACTTCAGATTTTATGCCATGGATGAAGGGAAGCCGTTCAGTGGTTTTGAGCAGCACACAGCGATGTGGACAAACTGACCTTTTGTCCAGTGTGCTGACCTTTTGTCCAGTGTGGAGAACAGATTCTGGGCGGTGAGGGTGGGAGTGGGGAGACCAGTTAGGAGGCTCCCGCAGAGGTCTAGGTGGGAGATGATGGGGCTTGTGCTGAAATGATGGCTATGAACATAATGAGAAGAGTTTGGGCTTGCATGCATTTTGAAGGTAGAGACTTTGGGTTTTGAGGATGGATCAGAGAGTGACTTTGTCCATCTGAGCTCCATGCAAAAATACCTGAGCCTGGGTAATTCACACATCCCAGCCCTGGAGGCCGGAAGTCCGGAGTGAAACTGCCGGCAGGTTCAGCTGTCTGGGGAGTGCTGCCCTCAGCTTTCAAGATGGTGCCTGACTGCTGGGTCTTCAGATGGGAGGATGGCCCCATAAGGTGGGGGGAGGGGGAGTCCCTGTGTGGCAGGAGGATGTCCCCATGTTGGGGGGAGGGTGTCTCCATGTGGCAGAAGAGCGGAGGCGCAGGCAGGCGAGCTGCGTGCTGCTAGAAGCCGCTTTTATGAGCTGTAACCCACCATGGCCTCATCACCTCTTAAAGGCCCTGCCTGTAAAGGTGATCACAATGGCAATGCCTGAATTTTGCAGAGCACGTATGCAACCTGTAACAGAGGGAAAGCCTAGGCTGAAGTCCAAGGCTTCGTATGTGAGCAGCTGGATGGGAAGACGATGCTAAACACATGTGCTTGCTCCTCTCTGGCTTGTTACTTTCTGTCTGATGCCTCTGACTAGGATGAGCTCCTAGCAGGACCCTAGATCGCCACCGGTGCTGCCTTAAATACCGCTCCCCCCACCACACCCAGCAGCCAGTGCTAAGGATTGGCAACACCTTTCCCCCACCCTGTGGCGTCAGCACCTGGGAGGTGGTGGGAGGTTTTTGTGAGGGTGGCCTCCTGCATCACTCAGCTGTCGCCAGTAGTTCAGGTACCGCCTCTGCCTCTTTGCAGCTGGGCTGGGGGAGGAGGAGAGAACAGAACACCTCTCATGTCAAGTGCATCCATCTCTGGGGGAGGGTTACTCACTCTTCCTGTATACCCCGAGTCCCTCTGCCTCTGCTTGTGCTTACCTCCTCTCTCCCGAGCACATCTCTCTCACTTTCCTGCATTACTTGTCAAAATACCATCTTTAGGGGCCAGGTTAACGCCCTGGCCTGAAGGGCAGCATCCTATATGGGCACCGGTTGGAGACCCGGCTGCTCCACTTCCAATCCAGCTCTCTGCTGTGGCCTGGAATAGCAGTAGAAGATGGCTCAAGTCCTTGGGCCCCTGCACCCGCGTGGGAGACCCAGAAGCAGCTCTTGGCTCCTGGCTTGGGATCAGTGCAGCTCCGGCCTTTGTGGCCAATTGGGCAGTAAACCAGTGGACGGAAGATTCTCTCTCTCTCTCTCTCTCTCTCTCTCTCTCTGTGTGTGTGTAACTCTGACTTGCAAATAAATAAATAAATCTTTAAAAAAAAAATACCATCTTTCTCCAAAGCCCGTGCCAAATACTTTTCTCTTCCGTGTGGCTTTGCCTGATGTCCCAGCCAAAGGTGGTCCCCCCACCACCACCACCGCATAACGTTTCTGCATTTCCTGCATCATCATCTTCTCCGGGTCATGCTCAGTCTTCCACGCAGAGACCCTCAGGGAAACGATGGGCCTCAGTTACCTTTGAGCCTCCAACCCAAGGCCCAGGGGAGCCTCTTGGCCCCAGCGTGCACTTGAAGGTTATTATTTGAATGGGAAGTGAATACCTTTATGACAGATGTTTTGAGCAGCTCCAGGGTGTTTGTCAAGAAGATTAGGAATCAAACAATCAAATTGTCCAAGATGTGTCAGGCAGATAACATAAATACATTAAGTGGGTAAGCATAAGAAAAATTTTCTGTAGAGACACTATTATAGGGAAGATCTTGGTGCCGGCATTGTGGCACAGGGGGTTAAGCAGCTATCTGTGTCGCCGGCATCCTATATGAGCACTGGTTCACTTCTGACCCAGCTCCCTGCTAATACACCCGAGAAGGCAGCAGAAGACAGCCCAAGAGTTTGGGACCCTACCACCCATGTGGGAGACCTGGGTAGAGTTCCTGGTTCTTGGTTTCAGTCTGGCCCAGCCCTGGCCATTGTGGCAATCTGGGGAGTGAACCAGCAGATAGAAAAGCCTCTGTCTCTGTTTCTCTCTCTGTAATCTGACTTTCAAGTAGCTAAATAATTCTTTAAGAAAGGAAAAGAAAGATCTTACTTTCTTCATAACCCTCTATCAGCAAAGCATGATGATTGGAGGATGGACGATGATTTTCTAGGTCAGGAGGCAGTAGGGAGTGGTGGAGACTGGGGTGTGCAAGAGGGCACGTGCCTGTCCCTTTATCTAATGTTGACAGCCACGCCTTGGTCCCCATCCTCATTGCCAGTGTTAGCACATAATCAGCTTTCCAAGAGAGGCTGCAATTTAGACATTTTGCGTGGAAAAATCCTGATTTCTAGATGGTAGCAAATGATGCCCAGCCCCACCCCACCTCACCAAGACAACAGCCTTGGAAGAGCCTGGCTAGCGGTTTGCGAGCTGATTTACACAGAGGTGTCAAGCTTCTCCCTCTGTGGGAAATAAGTTCATTCATTTGGAAATCTCTGTGGAGGCTTTTCACTAAAGATAGGGTGTTTACGTCTTGCTTTGATTCTCTGGCGGCATTTTGTGTGCTGTTGTCCTGCTTCTCTCCAAGCAAGAGCCCCAGGGTTCCTGTGCTTTGTGCGTCCCAGGGTTTCTGTAGCTTGCCTTGAACTCGGCATCACAAGCTTTTGATTTGCCTCCAGGAGTGGTTGAAATGGAAGCTGCAGTGTTCTGCAAAGTATAATTGGTTTTAAATTGTAGGTTTAATAATAATGACGCTGGGCTTAATGCAATGCCATTCAGCTGCTGCTTGCAGCCCTTGGCAACCAGCAAGGCACTGATCCTCATGCCCGTCCTGAGGAGGGCACAGCTGCCGGGACTCTAGTCCTCCTACCCCAGCCTGAGGCAGGACCACACGGATGAGGGGCCTCTCTCTGTGCCCTGGGCATGGGGGACCCGAGGCTGGATTTCCAAGGCCCTTCGGTTGTCTTTTTCCTCTCTTCCTCACCTCTGGTTCTCCCCGTGGTTCATTAGGAGTCCTCCTGGAAGAGGAGTGGAGAAACTCAAATTCTGTGATTGGGTTTCTGTGCAGAAGACTTACATGGGAGAGTGTGTTAACTTAATTGGCTCTGATCCGGCTTCTGGCTTCTTTCTATGTTTAAGTCACTTTTTCTCATTTTCCCTGACTATGCCCAGTAGAGCATGCCTTTAAAAGATTAAATCCTGTTCTTTGGTCTCTCAGAGTGAAAAGAACTCTGGTTCGGAAGTCAGGGAGCCCGGATCCTGATTATGACTCTTTCTGGAACGATCTGTGTCTGCACTTACATGGGATACGCAACCTCTCCTGACCTCATTTCCGCGCTGGAGAGATGAGTAGGTTCAATTACTTGACCACGAACGTCTCTTCCAGGGCTTGGAACGGATAACCTAAGTGTTTCTGTGCAACAACACCAACTCCTCCTCAAGTTTCAAAAGTCAATAAAAATACCAATCTACATGTGTTATACAGCAGACTAACTGAGGCTTGGACAAGTGAGGGCTGGTTCAGCAAAAATGCCACGTTTGTTAGAAAAAGCAGAGAAGGACATCGATGTTGTATGATGTGGGGTGTCCGGCTTGAAAATTACAGGCAGCAAAGTCAATGACAGGGTAGCGTCAGCCCGTGGCCGACTGATGGCTGCCTTTGGTAGGTTTCCCAGGGTACACCCTCCGGACAAACCACAGCTGTCGAGAACCTGTGGTCTCGTTCCCCATGGATGACAAGCAGCTCCTCATTTGTGTCGGTTTCTGAGCTGCCTTTGCATCCACCATGGTTTCTGGAAGGTTTTGTGTTTTTGTTGTAGATGGGAACAAATTACAGAGTAGGGGGATCGCAGGGGAGTAAAAACAGAAACATTGATCCTGAAGAAGCTTCTCAGGGCTTGCAAGTCCCTCAAGGCCATTTGACCAGCGCTAAGGGGGAAGTGGTGTTTGTGGAGTTTGAGGGACGCATGCGTAGGATACCCCATTTCACGCAAATGTCTCCAATGACAAAGCTAATGAGATGCTGGGAATCTGCCTCTCTCCCTAACGAGCACACTTTGTTCCTGGAAGCGCAAGGCCAGTCAGTGGCCTTATGCTATCTGTACCATTTTAGTTTTCTTTCAGAGGTGCGTTACACTTGTTGCAGGAGAAAAATGAACAATAGTGATGAGCAGGTTTTGTTCTTTGGAAGTGACATTCTGCAGAACGATTGAACCTAACGTAAACGATAGGGGCATCGGGAAGGGAAAATATGTTCCCCTTTTCTGGAAACCACTTGCTGATCTCTCTGAGAAATGGAATGAGGGCTTCTCCATGGCAGATGTCACTGGGCCTGGCTATGCCACAAGGTAGAACAGGAGGAGGCATGGGCTGAGCTGCTGGAGTAAAAGGCTCTGCACTGGTCACTCTCAGGAGAGAGAAGTGGCCATGTACAGACTCCACACGGAGTCCAGTTCTGAGAAATAGGATCACTATTTTGGGATGTAGGTTTTACCTGTAGAAGACTATTGCCTTAAGATTTCGTGAAAAGGCATTAAAAAAAAAAGATGTCCACAGATATACTGTGCAGTTTATACCTGTACAAATGCCAGCAGTTTAGGCATGGGGTGCACAAAGAGTTAGCTGTGATGGGGAAAGGGAATGACAGCACTGAGAGAGGGTGGGTGGGGTGAAGCTTGGCAGGCCCGTGGCCTCCAGGACCTGGAGTTTGTCCGTGTGTTCCTGTGCGTGGCTTGAGGTGAGAATGAAACCTGGAGCAAAGATGGGGTTGGGAAGACTTGAGAACTCTTCTAAAGGCCAGCTGTACACTCAGAAAGAGCCAGAGGCTGTCTTTGTCCTGAGGGTCAGGACTGTTTCCCACCTGCCCATCGCCATATCCCCAGGACTCACAAGTGAGCCTCGTGATTCGCTAGTATTTCTGAATAAGAAGGAAGATGGGTGGAGGAGCTTGGGAAGTCCTTGCACCAGCATTCACCAGCCATTCCTTCTGGGCCTGCACAGAGTCCCGTGGCCACACAGGATCAGCCACAGGGACATGTCAGTGCCTGTGCAGCTAAGAAGCCTCCTTGGGATACTTGATGCAGAAAAAGAATGTGTTGGAAGGACACTGGGCACCACAGAGGGCTAACGGGGGGCCGAACATAGGAGGAGCCAAGGAGAGGAGGCCTGCAGGATGACAGACATGTGGTAGGGGAGACGCGACAGATACCCCCAGCACTGCCAGGCACCTCTTTTCACATGGGGGAGCCCCTCCTTCCTCCCACGTGGGCAGTGCTGGGTGGCCAAGCGAGACACATGTCCCCTGGGGGGCAGGGCTTGGCAGAGCCCTCGATGCAGTGAGTGATCCAGTGACTGAAACAACAAGGAAGCACCAAAATAAAAACACCTCTATATACATTTTAGGATTTATCTTGTGTTAAACACAAGTGAAAGAAAAGATGTGATTGTGGCTCATAAAGCAATAGAATCTAATAGGACCAGTAGGGTATGGTGTATTAAGTGCGCAGGTGGCCTGGGACCATAACAACTTGCTGGCACATTCTTAAGGAAGAGCTTCCAAGTGGAAGAGGTTGGTCAAGGTGGTTTTGTTCTTGGTTTAAGCCATGCAGGGACAGTGGAGACAGCTTCCTTGACCAGGCTTTGATTCACTACCTGGGAGGTCGGCTCTCTACCAGTTCCGTCCCCTCTCCTTCCCAGAGGCACCAGCTGTGCCGAGCTGTTGTTTTCCTATGGACGCCAGGTCAGGAGAGAGGAGGAGGCATCAGCTGGGACCTGTCAGCCCAGCCTCGTGCCCTGTGACATGCTCTGGCTTCTGGGGGTGAATTAACTCTTGTTTTTATTGAGCTGTTAATTCCAGCTCCTGTCTGTCTCCCTAATTCACTCCACATGTTTGGTCCCTGCTGCCCAAGCCGGGCTCCTCATTTGGAACTTCTTCTGGGACAGCCCCTGGCAGCTGCATCCCACAGCTCTCCAGATCCTCGGGAGGCCCGCTGCCCACTCTTGACCTCACTGGATTCTATATTTTTTGAGCTCCAGACCTTAACTCATTTGTATTTTATGTCTTCTCTGAGCTGTACACTTCACAGGAACTCAACGAATTTTGTTCAAACTGCAAACAATGCAGATCATGTTGAAGGCTACCTATGTTAAGCTTTGTTGACCACCACTGGAGACAACTGAAGTCATGGTAGCATGTAGGGAGGAAGCTGGCCCAGGGTCAAGCCTCAGTGGAGGGAACCCTCAGCTCATCAGACATACGCACGTGGAAATCATCAGCAGGCCCTGGGTTCTGCATTGGAGAAGCTGCCATCCGTGGTGTGCTTGCATGGTCCCAGGCTGGGAGACCTGCGGGGATGCCATGGGAGGCTTTGGGGACCTGATTCAATCCTATAATCACATATCATCTTCAAGTAGGAGGAGACCTTAGAAATCCTCTAATTTTGAGTTTTCCAAAATGAGTTCCTGGACAGGGCTTCCCTTCATCCCTTCATCCCTTCCTGTCTTCTACTTCATCCCTCCCCGACCCCTTCCACCTTCATCCTGAGAAGAGAAAGCACCCCAGTTGGGTAAGTGCATCCATTTCAGAATCTACCCTTTCTCTCCCAAAGTATGGAAGGTATACGGTCTCTGCCTAAGAAGCGAAATGACATTGTTAGCAGGTGTCAAAGACAGAATCCTGCTGCCTTCCACCCGCCTCCCCACGCAGTCCTGCTCACCTGTGTCTCCCACTCCTTCCTGCTCCTCCTCTTCCTCCTCTGCTTCAGTTGCCAACAGGTGCTCACCCACGGTAAGCCACTGGCTTTGCCTTAATTTTAACCCCATTAGCAGCACTCTGAGAAGCTGCACACCATGCTCCCCCCACACCAGCACTCCTCGCCAGCAGCCCCCACCCACTGTGTGTGCTCACCCACTCCCCACACCCTCTTCCTCAGTCATTGCCATTGTTGTTATTTCTGGGTGCCTGGGAGGGAACAGCGTGAACCAGTGGCTGTGGAGTTGAAGGGTATTGTGACCACCCTGCTCCTAAGTGCAGAGGGTTTTACAGGATGCGTTGGAACAGCTGTTCAGGCACATACGCCAGGCAGGGCTCTTTCAGGAGGTTTCTGGGGGAGGGAAGCTTCCTCGCGCAAGAGAAAAGGATTAGTTCTTTCCTCTGTTATCTGAAGCTTTGCCTTCATTTGGTTTGCTGAAGTTCAGCGTGTGGCTCGTGGGTCATTGTTGGAAGAGTCTCAAAAAGGAGCAGGAGGTGAGTATAGCTTGGAAAATAGACTTAAACCCAGACCCGCTTGACTGAGAAAAATCTCGGAACTATTCATAAGCTAAGTTTGGTGGGGCAAGGATTGTGTCTTTGTTGTTCATTCTAATACCTACAAGCAAAAGATGATTGCAAAGGAATGAGTGCATTATGAATTTGCAGAAGGCTTCCGATATCCTCCAACTCCAAGTCTCTGTATTTGCGGAGCAGCTCGCCAGTGGGACTTGAGGACATCTTGCTCCAGGTCGAGCAGACAGGAGGAGAAGGAGGATAGTGTTTTTTGGCATTCTTTAAGGAAGCAGACCGGCGTGGGAGGAGGGCTGTTCTTAATGGATAAAGTGGCCTTGGGGTTGGTGGCTCTCATGTTGAACTCAGGCACAAATGTATTAACATATATTTTTACTGAGCACCTAGAGTGCACTTAGCATGATTCTTAGGGAACGTGCAAACAGCCTACTAGGTACTTGAACAAACAGTGAACCAAATACAGTTCCTGGCATGAAATGACTTCAGGGGTTTCATGAAACAAGTCCAGGGGAATGATCAGAGAATGACTCAAGGCAGGAGATGAATGTGAGCCCAGGAGTACAATGTCGACAGCACATGCTATGAATGGTAAAAATGAGGGGGACATTGGACACACCTTGGAGTTTCGTGAATACATTTGGGAGAAAGTGGGACTCGAGGTGGAAGTGAAAGAAAAGATGTGATTGTGGCTCATAGAGCAATAGAATCTAAGTGTCCCAAGGAAGAGAGCTGTCCCCAGCACAGAGCAGCTGCACTGAATATCTGTTGAGTGAGTGATGGAGTAGGGGAGGGAGGGAGACTGTTCCAGGAATAAGCAGTTGAGCAGAGGCTCTGAGGTGGGACTGTATTGACTGTGGGTGAGGCTGAGAGGTCGGGGAGTGGGGGGAGGGTGCTGTTTAGGAGCCGTAGGGTGGAAAGGTGGAGTCAAATTATAGAGTCTTGACTAGCAAGATGGAAAACTTAAATGTGATGTAGGCTCTTAATTTAGGCAGATAATCTGGGAAAGCGACCACAATGACAAGCCACCAAAATGGGAAATCTCAACAGTGGTAGTATTTTGGTCTGGACTATTAGCCTGGTGACTGATTGCAGGATGAGAGGGAGAAGAGTGGAGTCTCCCTGTGGGGCTGTAGCAGTGGGAGAAGAGGGGAAAGCAAATCAGAGGTGCTCCAAGACCTCGCGTCAGGGGGATAAAGGAGAGGGAGAGAGTAAAGAGAAGACCACGAATTTGAATAATTAGAATATTGTAATTACGCAATAAATACAAGGTATGCAGGGGGTCAGCATATCTAAAAGTCTGGATTTTGGTGTAGTCCTAAATGTGTTAGTTGGAAATGATGACATCTTAAAGACAGTTGGAAATTTATGTTGAAGTTTGAGTGAGAGGCACCGCAGAGGGCCAAGGGCACAGGACCGACCTTGGCACATTTCTCATCAGAGTGTTCCTTGGGGGTGATTTGAGGTGGTAGAAGGATGTTGTTTCCATAGTCGTGGCAAAGCTGGAGGCCTAAATTGGTGGACAAGTTGAAATTTACATACATTGGAACCTGATGACCATTTCTCTATTGGCTGACAGACGCTTATGCCAATTGGTGAACTTTTGTAGTAGAACTCCCTCTTGAATATTAAGAACGTATCAATTCATGCATCTGGATTTAATATGTAACTTCTTACTTTCAGGAGATTGTCAAAATTAGTTAATTCCCTCTAAATATTTCATGGCAGCAACAAATAACTGAGAAGTTCTGAGATGTTACTATTCAGACAGAGCTTCTGGATAGCTGTCATACAACTTGATCATCCTAGGTTTCTAAAGCCATGAGCACTGTCATAGAATAGACTATCATTGTGTGTGTGTGTGTGTGTGTGTGTGTGTGTGTGTTTTTAAGAGGAGATGGATTTAGCAGTGGAAATATTAGACTGACATGATGACCACATTCTCTTGGCTGTGTGTTAGGCTGAGACCACTACCTGAAGGCCCTACCATGAGTGTGCTGAGGCCAGGGCCCGGGTCTGTGAAATCACAGGCACAATAAACAGACCAAGTACATAGAGAGCAAGAAGCCCGGGCCATGGGCCGAGTCAGATGCCAACACCAGCAGGCACAGGGACAAAGGCAAGGTACTGGGGGTAGGTCAGGCATGATTGAAATCAGTTCTTTTGCATGTGCATGTAACCAAAACACAAGAAGCAAAAAATTCACTATCTTAACCATTTTTAAATGTATAATTTTGTATCATTAAATGCATTCACATAATTATCACAGCAGTCATCATTGGTATCTGGTTCTAGAATTTTGTCATCATCCTAAAAAGAAACCCCATATTCATTAGCTAGTCACTCCCCATTTCCCCTCCTCACAGTCCCTGGCAACCACCAGTTTTCTCTCTCTATAGATTTGCCTATTCCAGATATTTCATACGGGTGAAATGATACAACTTGGGGCCATTTGTGTCTGGCTTCTTAGCATAAAGTTTTCAAGGATCATCATAGCATGTACCAGTGTATTATTTCTTTTTCTGGTTGCGTAATATTCCCCTGTATGGATATGTTATATATTGTTTATCCATTCATCAGTAATGGGCATTTGGGTTATTTCTACCTTTCAGCAAGTGTGAACACTGTTGCTGTGAAAATTTGGAATAAGTTTGTTATGCACTTGTTTTCAATCCTTCTTTTGAGTGTATCCTGGGAATGGGGTTGTCAGCTCATGTGGTGATTCTGCATTTAACTTCTTGAGAATTTCCAAGCTTTTCCTCTGCAGCTGCATCTCGTACGTGTCCATGAGCAATGGACAAGGGTAAGCATTTCTCCTTATCTTTGCCGACATTTGTTTGACCCAAGCTAACTCTTGTAAGAGTTCATGGCCCTGTGCTTCTTTGAGGGCCACGAGCTGACCCAGTGGGCTGAGTCCCATCAGACAGACTTGAAGTCCCAGCACTGTGTCTAGTCGCTGTAGCAACTGCCACCGTGGTGACGAGTGGAGAGACCAAGGCTCATCCACATGTGTTGTGTTCAGTTGCCCAACCTGAAATGCACACTGTCTGTAGTTAATGCAGTATTTGCCTTCCTGCTAAGACACTCCCACACAGGCCCTGCTTCCCCTTCAGAAGTTAGGAAACCGTAGCAACTGAGGAAGGGGCTTTGTCGGGCCAGGATGGGTCTTCCCTTCCCTTTGCTGTGACTACTCAACACTTGGACTGGTTCACAGTGGTGTGTGGACTTCCATGGCAGCATGTGTCACGGCGGCTACTCAGTCCTGCTGCTGTAACTCAGAGGTGCGTAGGTGGAAGAATTAAGTGATATCAGGATTGGGGAGGGAGATTTTCAAGAAGGGCTGAAGTCGAGAGCTATTGCAGGCTGTTGTCTCTCACGCCTTTCCCACCTGGAGAGCTCCTTTCAGCTCTGTAAACACGGCCTGACATTTACAAGCATCTTTCAGACCCCTGCCCTCCCTCCCGCCCTCTCCACCACGCACTTCCCCTCGGCAACGAGCAAACTGGGAATAATTTGACTTGAAATCAAGGTGGAGCTCAGTAGAGCGACTAATTAAGAATGCGATTTTTTTTTAAGTCCTCAGAGTGGGTATTAGAAATCAGAAATGTCTTTTTGTTGCAGTGAGAGTTACAAGTTTGTGAGAACACTGACTGGGATGTTGTCTTGGAAGCTGAGGGGCTCTGAGGATAGCCCGCAGTAGCTCTTAGGGCCAGAGTGGACCTGGCCAGCATCACCATGGCCCCGGCTCCTGCCCACAGAGCCCCCTCTGGCATCAGGCTGCCAGGCTGACGTGCTGCCCTTAGCCAGCACCTGGCATGCTGCATACTGTCTACTTCTGCCATGAGCTCCACCCGTAATGGCTATGTGGTTTCTTGATTAGAACAACCCAAAATGAAATAGAGAAACTCATGGACCTCAGCAGAACCAGAGCCCACCACAAGGGAGAATGATGTTAATGAGCTTGCCTGGAAGAAAAGAACCACTTGGACAAATTCCTCATATAAATTTTAATGACATGTATGTGTCCTTAAACATCTGAGATTAGAAGCGTGGAAACTTGGAGAAGACAGAGAGTGTGTGCGTGTATGACACTGGCAAGGAGGCAGAACGGGTAACCCCCGGGGGACACTGAGTCAATCACACTACACAGACCAGGTCCCTTTCTGAGAAGCCCAGAAGCCAGGGAAGACGTTCCTGTCCCTCAGCTGAGTGCTGAGCCAGCGTGAGAAAGCCAGACATACAGCCACACGTTGGAAATGGCCAACTGCAAGCAGTCTTCAAAGAACTTGAAAATAAAGGAAAGGAGGCAGCCCTCTGATGATAAAATACAAGAGCAGTGTGGAGCAGGTCGGAGTGGAGACCTTTAATCTCAGAGAGTAGTGAGTTCAGGCTCTAGTTTAGCCAAAGACCCGCAATAGTGCAGCTCGGGTTTTACACACAACTGGGGTTGTCCGGCCACCGGTTATCAGAGAGAGAGGCATCAGGAAGATGAGCTGCAGAATCTAGGCGAGCTACTCATCCTGTATGCCAGTCTGCTCCTGCTCGAGAGGACCACATGGATTCCTGGCACCTGCTGGTTTTACACACCTCCATCCATAGCTCACTCTGTCACTTTGCATCATATAGCTTATAATAAAGCAATGAAGCATGAATCTGACCCCGTAAAATGAAAGGCAAAGAGGCTACTTTTCCCTTTCTTAAGACTTGAAAATAATTTAGGAACCACTATAATTTGAATATAGGTTGAGTGGCACCAAGGTTTTCTGTGTTGAAATTTAGTTAGCATTGTGAGATATTGAGAAGGTAGAAACTATGGGAAGTGAGTAGGATTAGACTAGTGAGTTACTAACTTGACTCTTGCCACGTCGTGCTCTGTGCTGCCCCAGTACTCAGCCTGGAAGAAGACCATTGCCTCATGAGGCCCCTAGATCTCGGGCCTCTGGAACTGTAAGCCAGAACCAACCTCTTTTCTTTAAAAGGTAGCCTGCCTCAGGCATTTCAGGATAGTATCGAGGAACTGACTCTGGCTTTTCTGCAAATCCGAGTGCTAGTTCCTTGCTTTCTCAAACCTAGCTGCCCTTCATCTTCAATGGCCTCTCAAACCTGCAGTTCTCAGAAATCAACCCTGAGGATCAAAAACATATGTTTTTTTTTTTTTTTTTTGCCTCTAGATCAGCTGTCCTCCCTGAATCCGTGGAATATATACTTCAAAATAGGCAGGGAGGGAACAACCTCAAATTAAAGCCCCTCCTATAAGACAATTAGCAAAACCTCTCCATCTTTTAAAATTAACTAGCTTTTGGCCGGCGCCGCGGCTCACTAGGCTAATCCTCCGCCTTGCGGCGCCGGCACACCAGATTCTAGTCCCGGTTGGGGCGCTGGATTCTGTCCCGGTTGCCCCTCTTCCAGGCCAGCCCTCTGCTGTGGCCTGGGAAGGCAGTGGAAGATGGCCCAGGTGCTTGGGCCCTGCACCCCATGGGAGACCAGGAAAAGCACCTGGCTCCTGGCTTCGGATCAGCGCGATGTGCCGGCCACGGTGGCCGTTGGAGGGTGAACCAGTGGCAAAAGGAAGACCTTTCTCTCTGTCTCTCTCTCTCTCTCACTGTCCACTCTGCCTGTCAAAAATTAAAAAATAAATAAAAAATAAAAAAAAATTAACTAACTTTTATGTTAAAGACAGGCAGAGAGAGAGAGGTCTGCCATCCCTTGGTTCACTCCCCAAATGCCTCAACAGTTGGGTCAGGCCGAAGCTGGGAGCCAGGCACTCAATCAGCGTCTCCCACGTGAGTGGCAGGGGCCCCCGTGATGGAGCCAGTGCTGGGTCTGCATTACCAGGAACCTGCCGTCGGAAGCGGAGCCAGGCCTTGAACCCAGGCACTCCGAATGGCGTGCAGGTGCCCGAAACAGCGTCTTAACTGCTGTACCAAATACCTGTCTCCGTCTCCATCTCCTTTAGGGAACATTAGGGATCCAGTGGCAGGAAAGACTTTGTTTCTTCTCTATGAGCCTTTCTGTCTTTCTTGGGAAAAATATCTTCACCTGTCACTGGCCCGCCTCATGCTGAGTCTCGCACTCTGGACTTTTCTGCCTTTTACTACTTTTCACCGTATGTTCCTTCGGCAAATGCCCTGATGCTGTCTGCTCTCCCAGATGACCTTGGCGAGAGCGGGGCCGGTGCTTCAGCACTTCCCCGAGGAAGAGGGTGGGACCGATCTGTTTTTCTCTGGCTCTCTCTCCTGGCACCCTTTCGCGAGTGGCAGCCAGGACCCAGGCACCCTGCCTCAACCAGGGACTTCTGGAGTCTCCTCAGCACTGCTGCTATGCCGGCCAGATTATCCGAGCCCTGGAGCGGAAACTGTACCTCAGTGGCTGGTCTCCTCCTCTCTCCCAGACTCCCTCAGCCCTCTAGGTTGCAACCTCAACCTTCCACCTTATGCCCAAAAGCTACAGCTGGGAAAGGACCTCTTATCATTTTAAGTGAAGACTTTTGAAGTTGGTGATTTAACTTATAATGAAGATAAAAAGCATTTCCTGCCCACTAGGACTCTGAAAAGATGCAGCCTGAGACTATCCAAGCCTGGGGAATAATGGGTGTGAGAAGCTGTGGAGCCTGAGCTGAGGAGCAATTAGTTGTCCCCAAGCCAGCAGAGGCGTGTCGCAGAGGTGAGAAGGCAGGGCCGTGTGTAACTTGGTTGGCGAACAGCGTGCAGTGTGTCCTGCGCAGCCCCCTCCCCACCCCCCGAAATGCTGGCAGAGGCTGAGGCCACCACGGGCCCAGTTTAGCCATATACTCGCAGTGACCCAAGAGTCAGTGAATGAAGAATAGAGGACCAGAGCAGGTCAGAACTTTGAAGAAGTCACGACTACGGCTCAGGTTTAAACATGATTAAGATTCTGCCTACTAGATTTATTTTTTTAAGATTTATTTACTTATTTGAAAGAGTTACAGAGAGAGAGAAGGAGGCAGAGAGAATTTTCCATCTGCAGGTTCACTTCCCAAGGGCCTTAACAGTCAAGGCTGGGCCGATCCAAAGCCAGGAGCAGGAATTTCTTCCAGGTCTCCTCCACAGGTACAGGAGCCCAAGGACTTGGTCCATCTTCTGCTGCTTTCTCAGGCACATTAGCCAAGAGTTGGATCAGAAGTGGAGCAGTCAGGATTCCCACTGGTGCACATATGGGATACAGGCAGCATCACAGGGTGGCTGCTTAACTCACTGCACCAAAGTGCCAGCCCCACCCACTAGGTTTTGACTGGGTGTTTCTTTACTTTTGAAAAACAAGCAAAATCATAATTGATAGAATTAAAAAGGAGAGAACAATCCAATGTAGGAAGTGGGATACACAGCAGACTCATAGATTGGCAAATGTCCTAAACAGCACTCTGGCCTCAGAATCAGCCCTTAAGGCATTTGGATCTGGCTAAAAAGCCAATGAGAGTTTCTCAGGCATGGAAAGCCAAGACTCTGTGGTAAAAAAGGACCTAAATGAAAGATCTCTGTGAGTGAGATCCCAGTGGAAAGAACAGGCCATCAAAAAAGGAGGTACCTTTCTCTGAAGGGAGGAGAGAACTTCCACTTTGATTATGGCCTTATCTAAATAAGGTCGGAGTTTGTGAACTCAAGAGGCTTCCATAGCCTTGGCAGCTCATGATGGGATGGTTTGTTAGTGGGAGGGTAGTTATGGGGGGAAAAACCCCTATAATCCAAATTTGTACTTTTGAAATTTATATTTATTAAATAAAAGTTTCCTAAAAAAATAAAAACAGACAAATAAAAGAAACCCGCCTGAGTCAGCACTGTGGCGTAGTGGGTAAATCCACCATCTGTGGTGCCAACATCCCATATGGGCGCCAGTTCAAGTCCCAGCTGCTCCACTTCCTATCTAGCTCTCTGTTATGGCCTGGGAAAGCAGTGGAAGATGGCCCAAGTCCTTGGGCCCCTGAGCTCATGTGGGACACCCAGAGGAAGCTCCAGGCTCCTGGCTTCAGATCAGTGCAGCTCTGGCTATTGTGGCCATCTGGGGAGTGAATCAGTGGATAGAAGATCTATCTATCTCTCTCTGTGTGTCTCTCTCTCTCTCTCTCTCTCTCTCTCTCTGGTAACTCTGCCTTTCAAGCAATAAATAAATCTTTAAAAAAAAAAAAAGAAACCTTCCTTGATATTATTATTCCCTACAATGTGAAACTCAGACATCCACATCTGAGAGATGTTAATAAGATAATAATAAAAAAAGAGTTCCATGGTCAAAGAAGTTTCAAAAGCCCTAACTTGAACTTTAAACAGCTTTCACCAAGACTCAGCTTCACAGAGGCTTCAATAGGAGTGATAGCTTTGGGAAGACTGAAAAATTAAGAAGAAAAAAATCTATATAGCACACAACAATTCTCAATTGTGTGATAATGAGCACCCTTTTCTGTGCAGTAGCTCTTTGAACTTAGGAGCACATGTCTTTCCCATGTTTTAACTTCCTTCATTCCAAGACCTTCGTTTTTTTGTTGATCTTTCAAACTAGATGACTCAACACCTTGTATTCATTTCTCTGTTACATGATTTGTGAAGAACCTGATCCATTTTGACCATGCCTTACAAAACATCAGACCAGAGGCCAGCGTTGTAGCATAGCAGATTGAGCCTCTGCCTGCAATGCCTGCATCCCATATGGGCACTGGTCAAAGACTTGGCTGCTCCACTTCCAATCCAGCTCCCAGCTAATGAACTTGGGAAAGCAGCAGAAGATGGCCCAAGTCCTTGGGCCCCTGCACCCATGTGCAGAGAAGTCAGAAGAAGCTTCTGGTTCCTGGCTCCGGGCTTTGGTCTGGGCCAGCCCTGGCTGTTGGGGCCATTTGGGGAGTGAACCAGCAGGTAAATCTATCATCTATCTACCTATCTATCTATCTATCTATCTCTTCCTCCTCCCCTCCTCCTGTTCCTCTTCCTCTTCTCCCTCCTCTTCTTATCTCTGGAACTGCCTTTCAAATAAATAAAATTTTTTAAATCTTAAAGAAAACTCAGCCCATCAGCTTGGAATCCGATGAGGACTACTTGGGTTTTCAGATGGCCTTATCAGCCGCAGTGTTCGTGCTGAGGAAACTGCGCCCTAGCAAGGGGAGTGCCTGCCCATGGCCACACGGCTGAGCAGCCTAGGGCTCAGCTGCCGAGCTGAGTGAGGGTTTGCCTAGCTGCCAGCTCAGCATCCCTCCTTATCTCCCATTGCATTGTCTCCTTCGAGCCCAAGAACATGGCTCCTGGCTTGTCCCCCAGTCTGTCCTTGGTCCATCCTCCTTGAGAGGACTTATCCAGATCTCTTAAAACAACTGCTGTTTAGCCATTTTCATTTTGTCTGATTTTGTAAAGGAAGGTTCCTGTCTACATCGTTGCTGGTAATGCATCTGAAGGCAGTCAGAAATGGGGAACAAGCAGAGCATTCCTTTGTAACAGCTTCTTCCTTGCAAGCCTTCTCTTTCACCTGTGAGGTCAGCTCTCCCTCCCAGAGTTGTCCCATCTAGAGGGTTAGACCTGCCAATGGTAGGAGGATGGGCGGTGCCAGCTGCACACAACCAGGGACTAGCATTAAGGCAAGGTGAACCAAGTTTCATATCAAAGGGTCCAGCAAAGCACACCGTGGTTCAGGCCAACAGTTGGCACCAGGGGCTCCAAAGGCTGGTGGAACTCAGTGAAGGGCAAGCTGGAAGGCAGCTTGAAACGCACTCCAGCTGTCAGTTCAAGGGGCAGGGTGATACTCCGGAGGCTGCGACGAGGACTAGCAGGAGGTGGATGAGGCTGCAGGTCAGGGCTGGGAGCGCCATCAGGACTTCAGCATGATATGGTACCGAACTCTGTCGGATGGAAGCCGCACCAACAGTGACTGTTAGCGCTGAGCAAGGACAGGTGGCGGGCAGGAGGGATGGCACGTAGAGAAAGAGGAAAGGTGGAGAACCAGCCGTTCCCTCCATGCTCCCTGTTGTGGCCCTGGTAATCCTTGTCTTTCTCTCCACTCTCACAAATCCCCTGAGGATGCTGTTCGCCTTCGAGTTCCTGAGCTGAGCACAGGGCAGCTCCCATGGAACCAGCAACTGCGTTCAGAACGGATGAGTGAGTGCATGGGCTAGTTAACGGCGGAGGAGCTGGGATTAGGTTGGCACCAAAGGCCATGCTCAGGAAGCTGGAGACACGCATCCTCACCTTGCTGAGGGCAGGTGCAGCTGATGAGCCCCATTCTGACCCAGTGCCTTTCCAGACCCCCAGGGCCGGGTGGCTTGTGCTTAAATCAATGCTGACCAGACAGCCGGACTGTGCCGCGAAGCCCAACTAACCAGGAGAGCAAGCAGCAAGTATGGTTGGATCCCAAACCCACAAGTCTCTTTTCTTTTCAACAATTTGAGAAACATTCAGCAGGCCCTGCTTCACCTCACTGAGGATAAAATGGGCGATTGGGATTAGGATGCTCATTCCAGAGTTGCTGGCCTGCCAGTGACATTTCTCAAGTCACCAAGCAAATGTTTCCCAATTACCAATTCTAATTTGCAGTTTCGATGTTAGAGAAGGACAGCCGATTAAACATTAAAAAGTGCATGGCCTCCAAGGTAAAAATAGGGAGGAAAAGTCAATAGCAACTTAATTTTGACTAATAGAGCCAAGTTTCCGCCCTAGCTGGGTGCTGGGCTTTTATTTTTAAATCGTTCCTCCTGATACTTTAGAGCCTCGTTGTGTCCTTTCTGAGTCACTGAAGAGTTGGGGAGAAGTTGATTAATTTTTAATGCAAACTGCAGAGTTTGGAGCGTGGCAGAATTCCAGGCTCAGGCTTGTGGTCCCGGTAGGTGTGGGACTCAGGCAGTTGAGAGCAACTTTGGAGTCACTTTGCTCATCCATGATGTCCTGATTCTTGATGATGACAACCCTCAGACGAAATGCTAATTACTTCCAAGGGGCTGGATCTGGAATTTGTTTTGTTTTGTTTTGTTTTGCTTTTCTCTTGCTCTCCATCAAAGTCTCTCGTGAGTCCCCCAGCGAAGTCTTTGTAACTCATCAGTCCTTGGCGGTCAATTTCACCAAGACTTATGTGCTCTGGCAGGCTGACACAGACTCCTCTTTGCCGAAAGATGAAAGGCATGTCACTGAAAATATTAGTCAGGCTGCAGCAAAAACTTGGTGAGCTCTGCATAATCACAGAGAAAGGGAAAGTAGGTCACATTTGGAGCCCGTTCTGTTTGTGGAAGGAAAGGGAAAGAAGATAAAGAAGAAAATGTCAGATAATTTAGTTTTATCACAGCTTCTTAAGCCAAACCCAAGGCGGCGGAGGCTGGGGGTCTGACACAATCCCGGCTTTCTTGGGTCTCCCACAGGTTAAAAGACAGCTTCCCTGAGCTGGACGCAAAGATACGAGCAGACAGCTGACGGAACCAGTTAAATAGGATTCCCTGTTTGTGCTGCAGGGAGAAATTCCATTTGCAGCTGACCAGCAGGCTGGGAGACTGGACTAGAAGATTCTGGGGACTTGCCTGGGGCTGGAGAATTCATCCCGAGTAGCTGTCACCCCAGATAACCCTACATCACCCTTACTTCCAAGTTCACTGCCCGATCATGGCTCTCCCTGGGGGCCAGGAATTTGTGAACACTGCTGGGACTCCCAGGGCGCCTAGAATCTGTTCTAAGACCTCTGGCCTTTACGGTTGTGGGATTTCTCAGGCCAGGCCAGATTCCTCCAGGGAGATGCTAATAGCAAAAAACGGCCACCCTGGAGTTGCCTTCTGTGCAGTGAGCCTAGTGGCTTAGTGAGTGATTTACACGCCACCAGACTTGGACAGTCCTCCCACTGTAGCTGCAGCTGTCTTCTAGCCTTGAATTTAGACACATGCTACAGATGGCCTCAACTCTCGGCCTTGTCTTCAGTCTTTTGTCTTTCTTTTGCTTATTTTTTTCATTTTTAAGCGTACTTCATATATATATATACATATATATATATATTTTTGCAGAAGTTGTGGTCTTAAGCAAAGAGGAGTATGTGGTTGAATCATTAAGGAAACTTGCTTTCCATGGAAGCACTGCAGTGATGCAATTTGTAAAGGGACCCGTCCTTCCCTTGTGCAGATAAGCATGACTTAATGGAGCTGCTTGAGGACGAGCTATGTGTCTAATGTATTTGCTGTTCATAAATTGGAAATGTTCCTGACAGCACATACTGTTCTGCTACTCTGTATTTGACAAAAGAGGAAGTAGAGAGTGACATAGGGACTGTCTGCCATTTTTAATATTTGTGTAACTATTCAGAGCTCTTGGGGAGATCTCCAGCCTATGTGCGGATGTTGCAGCACGTCGTGGTGTTTATCTTGGGCATAGCTGCCTTATCTACCCTAATCTTATCGTGGGCATCATCAGGAATGTTGAGTCAGTGCATACTCAATGCATGGGGCATGAGTTGCTATAGTCTATTACGTCCTGAGCTAAGGGGGGTGTTTTGGCAGGTGCCAGGGCCACCAAGGTTGATGTCAATCTGCACCATGTTGAGAGGCAGAGGATGTGGAGTTAAGTAAGATGGGGTCTGGCAGGTCTGCTATTGGATTGGCCAGCTGCTGTGAACAGGAAATCTAAGTCAACAGGGAAATGAGTGCAGGTAATGGAGCCAGGCCCCAAATTGAAAACTATTAGATCATTTCCTGCCAAGTAGGAGCAAAGAGCAGTGGTAGACCAAAAAGATGGGAGTATTTCATGAGGCCAAGGTCAACTGCCTGCCAGAACAGAGCACAGGCAAAGCGAGAGTGGACGTGGGCCTTGGCACCTGGCTCCTTCACGCACTGTCTCCATGACCTTTGCCTTCAACCTGGCCAATGAGATGGTGAAATTAAATGAGTTATTTTCAAACTTACCATGTTTTAGGCTCTGAAATACTTTCTTAAACCAAGATTTGGGCAAGGAAACCCTTAATCAATAAGGAGGTAGGTAGGGTCCATTTGGTTAGCCCTGAGAGGAGGAGCAGGACTGGGCACCTGAGCCCCTACTTGCCCCTGTCTTTTCTATCGGAGTGGCTCCTTGACCTCCCAGGGGCAATGCTGGGAGATACTGAATTGGACAACATTTTAAAAATCCTTCTATCTCAGAGGTTGGCCAGCACTACTGTATAATCAGTGCTACTGCCTTTTCATGGTATCCCAGACAATGTCGCCTGAAGGGCTCCTCTTGTTTTTAGAGGGGTCACATCTGTGTGTAGTCATGCTTCTCCATCTACCACAGACCAACCCGAAGTGTCTTGAGCCAGGTGAGTAACAGGAGCCAGGAGACCACCCACTGGAGTGAGACCATCCACTGGATCCATGTGCTATCCACCGTCAGCTTGAGAATTCCCTGTGGAATGCTAGCCAGACCTTCCCTCCACAGACTTCTTGGGCTAGCACAAGACATGGGAATTTGGGGGCAACAGGTGGGTCTTGAGGTTCACCATCTGTGAGATTACGAAGTGAGAGCCATTAAGCAACACAGCCGTCATACCAGCATTCATTCCATGCTTGGGTTTCTTACAAAGGGAGGATGTCAAAAGTAGGAAAAAACAAGGTAGAGTTTCAACTTACCTTCTTATAGAGATCACAAACTGTTTCCAACGCCTTTAGAAATTGGGTAGCCCCTTGCTTTTACTCGGAAAGACTGTCTTAGACTTAGTTAATCATCAGATAATGGGAACTCAATTTCCTTCTAACTGTACAGTGGAGAATGTTCAGTCTCATAAAGTAGTCAGTATAGTCTACCTAAAAGTCATGGTTAACCCCTGGATTGTTGTCCCAGCTCTGCTCCTGGCTACATGACTTTGGACAAACCACTCAGACTTTCTGTGCCTGGGTTTACATCTCTGTTAAATTGGAAGAGCTCCCGACTAGGCTTGGCTGCAATGAGATCATACAAGCTTCAGAAAATTCAGGAAACTGAACACTATGCATGTATTTCAAACAACTTTTGCACCTGAAGAATTTATCTTCTGATTCCATTTTCCATTAACTTTTTTTAAGATTTATTTATTTGTTTGTTTGTTTTTTAACTTTTATTTAATGAATATAAATTTCCAAAGTACAGCTTATGGATTACAATGGCTTCCCCCCCGTAACTTCCCTCCCACCCGCAACCCTCCCCTTTCCCGCTCCCTCTCCCCTTCCATTCACATCAAGATTCATTTTTAATTCTCTTTATATACAGAAGATCAGTTTAGCATATATTAAGTAAAGATTCTCCATTAACTTTTAAAAAATTATTTATCTTTTTTTATATAATGTGAAAGGCAGAGAGACAGAGATAGATCTTGCATCTGCTGGTCCACTCCTTAACTGCCCGTAACAGCTAGGCTGGGCCAAGCCAAAGCCACTGGAACTCCATCCAGGTCTCCCACATGGGTATCAGGGACCCATGTACTTGAACCATCACCTACTGACCCCCTGGGTATACATTAGCAGAAGGCTGGATTGGAAGTAGAGTGGCTAGGACTCCAGTGTAGGATGCAAGTATCCCAAGTGGCAACTTAACCACTGTGCCAAACGCCCACCCACCATGAATTGTTTGAAGCACGCAATTGTCTGTAGGTGTGTAAGCGTTGAGACAGTTCATTCTGTGCTTCAAACAATAGGAATGGTCAGTGTGCAGCTGATGTTGATGCCCAGAGGAATGGAGTTGCTCCATTTACAGGATCCAGGGCCACCGGCCTGAGACTCCTGTTCACCCAGTGGGTCATCCCTCCTGTGTTAAATCACCAATAACAGCTTTGTGCCTGGGGCAGAGGTCCAGCTGCCGAGACTGGTGTGGGCTGATTTTGTTTTCCTGGAGCCTTGTGTCTGCTCACTTGTTCTCATTACCTGGCATTCTGCCTCACCTGGAGGTAGGAGCAGAGTTTGGATTTCACCACCACCCTACGCAGAGGATAAAAACCTAGGAGGCCAGGGAAGCAGGAGCTTAAAAAAGAGGGAGGAGAAAAGAGGTGTGAGTCAGAAACTTCAAAAGGGAAAGAAAATGCTTTCTTTCTCTTTTGCCAAAACATTGGTTATTATACAAAGAAAGCATGTTCACTATAGAAGAAAAAATAAAGAGAAAGCAAAACCTACTTGCTAGTCTCACCAACCATAATTAAAGTGTTTGATGTGTTAATATTTTAGCTGTCTTACTTCCTGAATTGGTACACATGTGTATCAATGTGCATATAAACAGATCTTTTAAAATGAAAAAGGGAGCAGGTGTTTGGCCTGGTGGTTAGGACGCTGGTTAAGACTGCTGTGTCCCACATCAAAGTGCCTAGGTTCAATGTCCAACTCTGGCCCCTGCCTCCATCTTCCTGCCAGTGTAGACCCTGGGAGGCAGTAGCTATGGCTCAAGTAACTGGGCTCCTGCCATCCACATGGGAGATGTGGGTTGGGTTCTTGGCTCCTGGTTTGGGCCCTGCCCACCTGCAGCCTTTGCAGGCATTTAGGGAGTGAACTAACAGATAAAACTGTTCCCCACCTTTCCCTCTCTCTCCAACTCTGCCTTCCAAATATATAAATCTTAATTTTTTTAACTATGGAAAAGGATTATGCTCAATGATGTGCTGTTACATGTTTAACATTTTTATATGCCTGTTAAAAATTTTTTTAAACAAAAATCCCCTTTAATGTTCAACCAATGGCTGATTGTATGTGTCAGTTTCCATGCTGTAAAGCCTTCCACCATGGCTGACTTCAAACTAGCAGTGTGACGCCAACTACCTTGCAAACTTCCTGAAACCGTCAGCTCTTGGAACCAGCAAGGACCAACTAAATGTGGTTTTCTGACGAGCATTTCTCCTTCACAGTGTGATACAGAAGTCTTTATGCCTAAACTATTGACAGTTATTGCTTCAAGTCAGAATCGTCTTCCTTTGGGAAGCTGGAGTCTGCTCAACCAGTTGTAAATACTGTCCTTGAGGTACCATTTGCTGATTTCCTAGGTTCTGTTGGTCTTTGCCTAAATGGAATACACTTTTTTATGAGGTGGTAGGAATAGAAATGTAGTTGAAGGGAAAAAAAAACAACAACAGATTAGTGGGGATCAAGCAAAAGAGTGGCGAGTGGTGGGCTGGAATGGATTCTGCCGTTTGTTATCTCCGATGGAGCCAGCCCCATAGACAACTGTCTCCTTTGCAGCAACTTCTTGGTGCAGCCGGCTCCGTTCTGTTGTCACTCAGCTCCCCTGGCTTTTCGGAGGGAAACCGGCCCCTACTCCTGTGTGTCTCGGAGAACTGTTTGGCCCAAGTAAAACCTGCTAATCAGATCCACGTTTTCCTTGTGGGACGGAGCTTCGGGAAGCTGAAGGGGGAGGCGGGCGTGGAGAGCTGCACTCACAAAGCGGCAGTGTGTGTGGAGTCACCTCCCCTGGGCCCCAGGCTGCTGCGGGGGCCTCCGCGGCAGCAGACTCTGAAGAGTCTGCTGGGTGGAAAAAGCAGTTGATGCCAAAGGTCTGCCACACGATGCCTTTACCACGGCAGAGCCTCCAGAGCTTCTAATGACAAACTGACTCCCAGTGGGGTTGGACAGGACTTTGGAGCAAAGGGTTTGCAAGTGTTGGGAGCAAAGGGCTTATAAGCAGGCACCAGGAAGAGCCTGCCATCACAGTGAGCAGGGAAGACTTGGCCATCACCTCTGCTGGTGTAGCCAGTGTGAACGGAGTAAGGCAGGGAGTCTAACTGGAGCCCCTGGTGGGAGAGCCACTTCCACACGCCTGGAACAGAAGAGGCAAAGGACAGAGCCTATGAATAAGAGGCCTTTCTGTCGGGGAGCCCCAGGTCTCTCCAGTTCTCTGGGTCACCTTTGACCCTTCCTCTCCTCCACCCTCACAACCTAATTCCAGGTGGACACCAAAACGGGTCAACTCTGCCTCTGGAATGGCCCCCAAAGCTACCCGCTTTGTCCTCACTGCCACTCCCAGCCCTGGGCTGCCCACGTGTCACTCCTGAGCTATGAGCACAGTCCTGCACAGATCTCCCTGCCATGTGGTCTCACTCCATCCCTGGGCACCCCGCGCGTCCCAACCCCATTCCCCATCACTGTTTCTTCAACTCAAGGAAGTAACAGATGTTCCTAAGCTTTTAGAAAATCCAGAAATTTAGAGGTGAGAAACCACTCGGGGACTTATTCCCTGAGATGAAACTGTTATTTTTGTGAATATTCTTCAAAGACATTATCTTCATTTTTAAACAAAATGGATATGCAATTAAAACTAGTTGGTAACCCACTTCCAAACTTACCATGGTGAACGTCTTCCCACAGAGATACTTTTCTAAAACGAAATCACAAACTGCTTTGTTATTAGATCACTCCCTTTCTTTAAAAAATTCAATAAAATCCTCAACAACCAAAACCCACTGCCTGAGGGGGTGGTCCGTAGAACAGGTCAAACTCCAAATGTCACCTGCCCCCGCCTACCCCTTGGCACTACTCTCCCGCCCCTGCCTACCACGCACACCCTGTGTGCTAGCCCTTGCTTGTTGTATGAATGTTACCTGTTGTTTACTCTGAGAAATCCACTCCAATTAGCTTGTGTAAATGACTCTCATTACCCCCCATTCCCACCTTGTGAATTCTCCCATACTTCCAGGTTCATCTTTAGTTATTTATGAGTCTACCCCCCAAGGAATACTGGGAATCTCCCGAAGGCATTAGCAGAACTTACTCAGTTTGCATATTTAGCAACTCGTGGTAATACCTGGCCCAGGTGGGCAGCACTTAGTAAATATTTATGGAATGAATCAGCCCCAATTTGGTATTCCTTCTTCATCGCCTTGCCAGTCTCATGTTTTTGTTTTCGTTAGTATCCAGGGTTAATCCACATTCTGTTTTCTTGGGCTCTTGTACTATGTTTCTGTCTTTCTGTCCTGGAGTCGGAGCCCCTGACTTGGAACCGTCATCCGCTGCTTTAGTCTGTGCCAGAGGGTCTAAGATGGCCTTAGTTACTAGTGGCTTTACCATACTGCTCGGAATCCCTGAGAAGCAAACTCACTTTTCCAGAGTCAACATCCTCTCCTCAAAGGCTGATTTGTAGGTTTATGGAAATGCTTGAGACGGGAGACCCTGGCCTTCAGAGAAAGCTTTCCGAGTGGGGCTTTACCTTCGGAGCCAGAAGCTTAGTCCAGAAGTCACCACAGGGGAAGGTGGCAGGAGCTGTCAAGTGCCCAGGGGCGGGGTGGGGTTGAGTGGCCCAGGGCCATGGGATTCTGGGCCTGATGAATGCCAGAGGGACTCCTCCAGCTTCTGCCCTTGCCTGGGTTCCAATGCAGAATGTGTGCAAATGCTGTGTGCTTTTGCTTGGGGTGCCAAGGGGATTGGGTATGGAGGTTTTACCAGAGGGAAGAGTCAATTCATTTTCTGTAGTTCATCAACAAACATGAAAGTGGAGCTGTTTTCATTCAACCTTGGTGAAGAGGACACAACTGTTTGCCGAGAAATCAGGATGAGCACCGTCCTGCCCCCTGGGGTAGAAGTAAAGGCAGCGGAGCCACCTTTACTGTGCAGACCTCAGAAGTTTGGATTTGCACATCTGTCTGGGCATTTCCTCTTAAAAGCAGCTCTAGGGACTGGCACTGTGGTGCATCAGGTAAAGCCACTACCTGCAATGCTGGCATCCACATGGGTGCCAGTTCATGTCCTGGCTGCATCCCTTCCCATCCAGTTCCCTGATAATGGCCTGGGAATGCCATGGAAGATGGCCCAAGTGTTTGGGCCCCTCCCACCAACATAGGAGACCTAAAAGAAGCTCCTGGCTCCTGGCTTTGACCTGGTCCAGGCCTGGCTGTTGTGAACTCCATGTGGGGAGTGAACCTGCAGATGGAAGATTCTCTCTCTCTCTCTCTCTCTCTCTCCCCCATCTCTCCATCTCTCCATCTCTCCATAACTCTGACTTTCAAATAAAACAAATCTTTTTTAAAAAAATAGCAGTTCAGGGCCGGCGCTGAGGCTCAATAGGCTAATCCTCTGCCTGTGGCACCGGCACACCGGGTTCTAGTCCCGGTCAGGGCGCTGGATTCTGTCCCGGTTGCCCCTCTTCCAGGCCAGCTCTCTGCTGTGGCCCGGGAGTGCAGTGGAGGATGGCCCAAGTGCTTGGGCCCTGTACCCCATGGGAGACCAGGAGAAGCACCTGGCTCCTGGCTTTGGATCAGCGCGGCACGCGCCGGCCGCAACAGCCATTGGAGGGTGAACCAATGCAAAAGGAAGACCTTTCTCTCTGTCTGTCTCTCCCTCACTGTCCACTCTGCCTGTCCAAAAAAAAATAAAAAATAAAAAAAAAATGGCAGTTCTAAGCACAAAACCATGCATATCATGGGATGTTTTCTGCATGTAAGTGATAGAAATGTAACCCTAACCAGCTTCTACAAAAAGGATTTTAAGTGGTTCCACTGCCCAAGTTGATCAAGCTCCCAACCCATTTTCTCCCCCACTCTGCCATCCTCAGTATTATGCTCCATCTCAGGCCAGTAGCGAAGCGGCAGCAGCAAATCCAGGCTGTGAGCCCCGAGGACACAGATGGACAAGACGTCTGTCGCATCTCGGCATTTTTCTGTTAGGGCTGAAGCAGGGTTCCCTGGAAAACTCCTGGGAGCCACACTGCATGACTCCTGGGTGGCCTCAGGTCACCTGCACTCCTGAAACTGTGGTGGGGGGAGTGGGCTTTAGTTTTTATTCCAAGTCCTCCTCCAATTGAGGACCTCCTGGTCTACCAGCACCTCCTTTTGATGAAGTAAATGGTAATGGTATCTCCCTGAAATCCCTTGTGGAGCTTAATCTCCATATTTCCATGGCACCTTCCCCCCAGGTCCTGGATGAAACTGGGGCACCCTGGGAAAAGGGCGCATTTTGATTACTGAGTAGGAGGGTAGAATTATTCATGGAGCCAGGTGGGGGTGAGCACTTGTGACGTACGGGTACCTCCAGCTCTGCTAGCCTAACCAGTGGCCTGCCTATCCTATATCAAACCCATGCAGAGAAGGGCAGGTGCTACCAAGAGCAAGGAGGCCCCCACAGCGTGGAGGAGGATGGGCAAATCCCCGAACCAAAACCAGGATTCTGTTTGGGGATAAAAAAAGAGGATTGGATGCTGAGCAGAATCCGCAGTGTTCTCTACGACTCAAAATAAGCATGTCACAGAGTTGGTTGCCAACTGTCTAGTGATCTTCAAGCTGTTTTTAGCTGCTTAACTTTATTCAAATAAAACCTTACTGAGAAGAATAAGCAAATAAAACTAATACAATGAGAGCAGCTGTGGTTGCAAGCCCGCGGAAGGCTGTGTACTGTGGTTTAAGCATCGCTGGTGGATTAGTTCATGTGAACTTCAAACATCTTTCTCTTCCTGCTCTCCTTTCATCCTGTGATAGAGTTGTATTATGTGGGACCGACTTCTCCTTGTGTCAAGGGCATTCTATGCAGTCAACTGGCCAGAGACGACAGAGTAATTACAGGGTTTGGACAAATAGGGGCCTTTAGGGAAGCCATTGAGGTGGGGAGAGCAGATTTGGGCAGATGAGACCAGAGGCTAAGATGACAGGGAGCCAGGGAGAAGAGCTCCTCTGAGTGGGGTGGTGACCTCTGATCCTGCAGCTGACTAATTCACTCTCTGCCAGCATGGTGTGGGTGGTCCTGGCCCACGGGTGATGTTTGCATCCAGGAGGAAGCAAAAGGCCTGTTGGGGCAAGATAGAGGCACTGGCTGGGATCCCATGTGTCACAAAGGGCAGACAAGGCGTGCAGGTCCAAGGCTTTAAGAGTGTCACTTTGGGATGGGGTGCATGTAGGGCAGGCACATAAAATGCCAGTCACTCAGTTAAATTTGAATTTCAGACAAACAACAAATAATAGTTGTTGTTCAAACAGTGCTTTACTCAAATCATTATTTGGCTATTATAATTTGAATCTGAATAATATTTAGTATAATTATGTCCCAAATATTGTGCAAGATATACATGCATACTAAGACTCAATACAATATTGGGGACATACTTACATTAAACCTTTGTCTGAAATTGTTCTTTAACTAGGAGCTGTATGTTCTTATTTGCTGAAGCTAACCACCCTAACTGGGTAGGAAATGGGAGTCTCCTGGAATGTCAGGAGGTGAGAGCTGACTTTCTTCCCATGGTCAATCATGGAGCAGTCGGCAATTCTGATCCTACCCAGCCAACAGCGTCCGTGACCCTGTCCCTTCCATTACCTGAAAGTCATGTTAAAGCACAGATACTGGCATGGCAGTTCTTGTGAATTAGAACCTCCAAGGACTGGACCTGCTCTATCTGTAATTAGACCAGGTGATGCTGGGACTCCGCCCAGCCTAGGAAAACCACTTCCAAGTTCATGACACTCAGTGTTATTGCACACTCCCTCAGGAGTGACTGCTGGCTGGCTTAACCATTTGGAGAACCGGGAGCACCAGGTGCATCGGTGTTTTTCTTTCCATTTCTCTTCTTTTCTGGCCTTGGGTCTGTGGTAAAGGACTTGGGTGGAAGGCAGGATAGTGCCAGGACTGAGCAGGACAGAACGCTGGGCCTGCGAGGCAGGGCACAAGACCACCTGCATCAGGGAAGGTGGCCAAGGTTTTAATCACGTCCCTGGGTGAAAAGACTTGAGATTTTAAGCCGAGAACAAGTCTTCGTGTTTTGTCACATGATCCCTTCGAGGTCTGACTTGGCACCATCTACGTGCTCAGCATGGCAAGAATGATGCTGAGCTTGGATTTTTCCAACCCGGGTGCGTAAAGCAAGTTGTAAATGCTCCAGTGGAAGTTGGTGAGTGGCAGGTAAGGGCCATATTGCTAATCTTGGTAATTCCTCGGGTCAGCGGCAGGCCTGAAAACATCTCTCTCATGGCTCCTTGCCCGACAGGGCTCAGCGAAGTACCGACTGGCCCACCGTCTTAAAGCTTTGAGCCCACAATGTACCCAACTGCCTCTGTTTCCCCTGTATAGAGGCATCCCAGGGCCCATGTTTTCCCTAATTCAGAGAACTACTCAGGCTTTTTTTAAAAAATTGTTCTAATTTCCTGTCTTCCTGGAGAGAGGCTTTGCCTAGTGGATGACAATCTGCCTTCCAGTCTCAAGTGAGTTTTTGCTGAGTGACGTCACAGACACCTAGTGCTCTGGCTGTCGGCTGAGTGGCAGGTCCCCTCTCAATCTGTTCTCCCATCTGTGTCATGAGGAAGCTGCCACAAGGCCACGGAGCTCTGGGAAAAGCTGGAGCTGTCTGGAATTTCCGCAGCATAAGGCTCCCCGACGGGGCTCCAGGTTAAGTGTAGAAAGGAGAATGTGGCTTCTCCTGGCTTTTTTCTCTGTGCTTTTTACTCTATCCCTTTGCCCTTCTCTCGCCCAGCCACTCCCATGCACCCCTCGTCCCCTCGTGGCCTGCTCGCGGCTTTGTAGTTTCTCATAGCTATATTACATCTAGAAGGTGCCTGTCTTAGTCTGTGTGCGCTGCTCTAGCAAAATACTGGAGACTGGGTGATTGATGAACAGAAATGTCTATCCCCGTGTTCTGGAGGTGGGGGGTCCAAGCCAGAGTGCCAGCAGGTGGCGTGTCTCTGCTTCCTAGAGGGTACCTTGCAGCTGCAGCCTCTAGAGATGATGGGAGGCAGAGTGGGCACCAGAAGCTGGGGCTCCCAACCTTTCATGAGGCACCGATCATTTATGAGGGCTGAACCCTCATGGCAGTCCCTCCCCAAAGGCTCCACCTCCTCAGACCATTGCAATTAGGGGTAAATTTCTTTCATTTCTGTTTTTAGAGATTTATTTATTTATTTGAAAGGTAGAGTTGGCACAAGAGAGGGAGCAACACAGAGAGAAAGGCAGATCTTCCATCCCCAGGTTCCTTCCCAAAATGGCCATGACCACTGGGGCTGGGCCAGCTAGAAGCCAAGATCCTGGAACTCCATCCAGGTCTCCCATGTGGGTGGCAGGGGTGCAAGCACTTGGGCCATCCTCTGCTGTCTTCCAAGACTCTTTAGCAGGAAGCTGAATCAGAAGCAGAGCACCTGGGACTCAAACTGGTGCTCAGAAGGGATACTGGCTTCACAGACAGCGGCTTAACCTTACATTGCACCAAAACACTGGCCCCATGGGTTACATTTCAACACAGGACTTAAGGGGGACACATTCAGACCATAGCAGTGTTCTCCCTTCCCCAGAGCTGTGAACTTAGAAATGAAGAAGAAAGGCTAAGCTGGTAAATACAACAGATGTGGTTGAATAGCCAGCCTCAGAGATACCCAAGATAGGAAATTACCCACAGAACGGTGTAGAATCCAATACCTGAGTCAGTAATCTTGCGGAGGATGGACTGAAATGCGATTGTGCTTGTAATTCAGAGCAGAGAGATCAATTGTTATCGATGTTATGGTGGTGATTTGAAGAGAGTGGGTGGGAACGAAGGCAGTGCAGCTAACAGGAAGGAAGTCTTCCAGGGGCTAGAAGTTAGTGGGGCCTGTTCTGGTGTTGTCTCAGGGAGAGAAGTGGCTTGGCTAAGTAGGAATTAGGCAGTTTGCTTTGTGAAGTCCAGGCTGTGATGTGGGCCCGTGAGTGCCTGAAGCTACCAGAGCTGGGGTGTGGATGGGTTGGGGCTTCCTGTGCTTACCTGGCCCACTTTGTTCCAAAGCTTGCTACCTCTGCATCCTGCCTTCAGGGCAGGCAGGAATCCATCAGATTGATGCAGACCTCCTGTCCACTTAATAAGGTGCTTGAAATTGAAAATTAATGAATGAACGTTCCTGCTGGTGACTGTGCATCTACACATGAGAGGTAGACAAGCTGTTCAGCGTGCCCGACAGAGGCACGTTTCTAAGTCCAAGAGTCTGAAGACATGGATGGCAGGGAACAGCCAGGATCAGGGGCACTTTGTGTCCTCTCCCTGGCCTCCCGGTGGCCTTCCCTGGCCACACAGCTTGTAACAGTGCGCATGCCCAGTGGTTGTGGTCCAGCCTCCTTGCTTCCCCAGAACTTTCCCCAAGGCCACCACAGCAGTGCCCAGAGCAGAACCCCGACGTGATTTTCAGCTGACTTCCTCCCCACGTCGGCTCTCTTTCACCTCCTTGTCCTCTCCTTTATTTCTCTCCTGTCTATTACAAGCCAGGATGGCGCAGGAGTAGACATGGCGACTAATACAACACACTCCTTCAGTCTTTCCTTCTCCTTCCTTCTGACTTCTTGGCTACCAGGGGTCAAGTGAGGATTGCTTGCTCCCTCACTCCCATGGGCTTTGACTCGCCTTCCTATTGTCTGAGACCTTTCCCACAGGCAGGCCTGGGAAAGGGGAAGCTGCTCAGAGAAGCGCAAGGCTGAACCTCTGTGCTCCCTGGTCTGTTGGTTTCCTCTGAGGATTCTCTCTCTGCACCAGGCAGTCCAGCCCCGGCTCCTGCAAGCAAGCAAGCCGTCCAGGGAGAGGAGGACAGGGGGCAGCGAGTCTCTGCACAAGGGAGATCTTTGCCAAACTCCAGTGTCTGCAAGGCCTCGGTGGAAACACCGGATTTCCCATCATTACCCCCACCCCAGGCAAGTTCCTCCCCACTTCTTGAAACCTTGGTCGTTTCTGTTGCTTCAAAGAGCTTTTCTGCAGTAAGACATATTTCTTCTTGTCTTCCAGAAGAGCTGGGCTGGGGTTAGAGGCCCATGAATGTAAAACCAGCCCCGGGGCCCACCTCCTCCCTTTGCCTTGGCAGATTCTCAAAGTCTGATAAAGCAATTTGGCCCATCTCCTCTGCAGTTAAAACTTCCATGTGTTGTGTGTATGCTTCTTAATGAGGCTGGTGACTCCATGCCTGACTTGCTAATTCAGCTCCAAAGCCTGGGAGAAGGCCAGAGCTGGAAAGAAACCTCATCAGCCCACCTCACTGGTGGATGAAGAAACTGAGGCTCAGAACATTGAAAACACTTGACCTTCAGCTAGCTAACAGCAGTGTGCCCTCATGCCCGTTGCAACTGTGTGAGTCTTTGTGAATCAGTGATGATACTGGACCCTATGCTAAAAATTTAAACACAGTAAATGGATTAGGTACCCAAACATCTAAACACCAGAAACATCTAAGCAGCATACTTGTTCCAAAAGGATTTGTAAAACAACCAGCCCCCTTTAAAAAAAATGACTCCAGATGAAAGAACTTATTACAGTGTATGCTATATGTTGATGACGGGAGCTACAGGGTTGTGGATGGTGGGTTGGTGCTGTCACAGCTGCTCACACCACACAAGCGGACAGGATGGTCCGACTGTACTGGGCAATCACCGTGAGAGGAATCGTTGCAAGGTTGCTTACGGTAGGGGTTTCACCACCCAGGGCCAAGACAGGTCAGGTTGGGGGATCTTGGGCAGGGCAGTTCCCTCGCACCTTAATAGATGTCTAGTTCTGTTTGTCAGCTTTCCATCACTGTAACAAAATACTTGAGGAAAGCTGCTCATGAAGCAAGGAGGTTTGTTCTGACTCACGTTTGTGGAGGTGGCCGTGTTGGTTCGGCATCTGGTGATGACCTCCTTGTAGGCCGACTCCTGGGGCAGCACAGAGTGTCACGGGGCCAGAGAGAGTACAGCCAAGGGAAAGATCACATGGGAGCCGGGAAGAATGGGGTATGGTTTTTATAACCAAGCCTCTCATGAGAACTACCTTCTAATGCACACCCCCAAGGACCTGTGGATCTTCACCTGTCCCAGGTAATCCATAATTGGATTGCATTTCCACTTTTCTTTTTTTGTTTGTTTAAAGATTTATTTATTTATTGGAATGATTTACACAGAGAGAGAAGGAGAGGCAGAAAGAGAGAGAAAGGTCCTCCATTCTCTGGTTCAATCCCCAATTGGCCACAATGACTGGAGCTGGGCCAATCCGAAGCCAGGAGCTTCTTCTGGGTCTCCCATGTGGGTGCAGGGGCCCAAGGACTTGAGCCATCCTCTGCTGCTATCCCAGGCCACAGCAGAGAGCTGGATTGGAAGTGGAACAGCCTGGACTAGAACTGGTGCCCATATGGGATGCCAGCACAGCAGGTGGCAGCTTTACCCACTATGCCACAGTGCCGGCCCCTGCATTTCCACTTTCTTTTTTTTTTTTTTTTTGACAGGCAGAGTGGACAGTGAGAGAGAGAGAGACAGAGAGAGAAAGGTCTTCCTTTTGCCGTTGGTTCACCCTCCAATGGCCGCCGCTGCAGCCGGCGCACCGCGCTGATCCTGGCAGGAGCCAGGAGCCAGGTGCTTCTCCTGGTCTCCCATGGGGTGCAGGGCCCAAGCACCTGGGCCATCCTCCACTGCACTCCCTGGCCACAGCAGAGGGCTGGCCTGGAAGAGGGGCAACCGGGACAGAATCCGGCGCCCCAACCGGGACTAGAACCCGGTGTGCCGGCGCCGCAAGGTGGAGGATTAGCCTATTGAGCCACGGCGCCGGCGCATTTCCACTTTCTTAGTCCCATTGGCTTATACCTTTGGGGTTTAAATGCCTGCATGAGTTTGGGACCCTGTCCTATACAAATCATAGCACTATCCTGTGTATTCCTGATGATTTGTGTCTCAATGCTGCAACGGTCCACACTGTGGGCCTCTCGGGCGGTTGGGATTGCAGGCTGGATGTCATGAGTGCCTTTCCTAGCAAAGTGTGGCTTCTCTCCATCTCTGATTACCCACTGAGTTGAGGAGCTCTAGGCTTTGCTAGTGACTTGGCTGAGAGCGACAAAGCACCCTCCAGTATTCTAGATTTCCCTACCATTTTCTGAACTCCACAACCTCCATCAATACATCAATTATATTCCCAAGGCTAGCAGTTGACAGTTTGACCGAGTTTTTCACAGGACTTTGCTAAGGTCACCACTTTCCAGCCTGAAATGGTCAAGTGCTTAGCTTGTGCTTGCCAGCCTTTCCCACTCATCCAGTTCCACATTTTTGTTTCTATTACTTTTAGTTCTCTCACTTCTAGGTACCAAATTCCTTGTGTGTTCAGCTACTAGGTGTATTTAGAAAACTCAATGACTTGGGGCTGGCATTGTGGCAAAGTTGGTAAAGCCACCACGTGCAGCACTGACATCCTAAATGGATACTGGTTTGAGTCCTTGCTGCTCCACTTGTGATTCAGCTCCCTACCAATGTGCCTGGGAAAGCAGTGGAAGATGGCCCAAATGCTTGGACCCATGCCCCCACATGGGAGACCCAGAAAAAGCTCCTAGCTTCAGTCTGGCCCAGCTCTAGCCATTTTGGCCATTTAGGGAGTGAACCAGCAGAAGGAAGGTTTCTAACTCTGCCATTCAAATGGCTAAAAAAATTTTAAAAAAGAAAAATCAATAACCCACAATGGGATATTTTTCCTATGATTTCAGATCTTCTCTTAAGAAGGGTTAATATAAATTCTTCCCAACAATTTCCACTGTAAGAGAAGCTGCCTTTTAGTTGAGTATATTGCCACACCCAAAATACAGGGAGAAGGAGAGTAGCTATCAGCTGGGTGCTGGCTTGGGTTACGTGGTACAGCTGAAGAAGGTGAGATTGTCAAAAACGGGCAGGTGCATGCTGAGGTCCATGGAGCAAGGTCAAGTGCAGTGGACCCAGGTTCCCATCCTAGCCCTGTTACTTACTAACTGTGAGACCTTGGGCAAATTAACTAGCCTCTTTGACTCTACTACTCTCTGCACCTATCAAAAGGGATAGTAATGATATCTTCCTGCAGTATTGTGGCAATTAATAGGGTAATCCACAGCAGATGCTCATTTTGATCACTGATACACAGCTATGCTCAGAAAACTTAACCAGTAGCTGATATTGGTGAGATGGAACCAGACATCCTTGCTTTCTAAGGGGTGGTGAGGACTGGAGGGAGAAGGAGCTCTAAGGAAGCTCCCAGGACACTGCTGTTTCCCTTCCATTTGCTCTTCTGGAGCCACACTGTCCACTTCCATCTCCGGGCAGCCAAGCCAGCTGACACCTCAGCATTTGGGCACCTGCGGTCCCCTCTGCCTGTGACAAGCTGCCCAGGGGTATCCCTGCCTTCTCAGAGAGGCCTCCCCTTCTCTCCTCGTTCCTCCATCACTCCTGTCCTCTGGCACTACCATAGTTCTCTTCATAGATGCCATATCCTGTGTTTGTAGACTCATTCGCCATCATCAGAACACAGACTTCATGAGCCTTTGTAGGGATGTTGTCTGTTCGGTACCCACTGCATGACACGCACTCAGTGAACATTTGTTGAATGAGTGAGTAGTGAGTAGTAGGTATTTCATAAACATTGGTTTCCTTTAAAGGATACTGGTTGTGTTTTTTTTTTTTTTAAGATTTATTTTATTTATTTGAAATATAGAGTTACAGAGAGAGGTAGAGACACAGAGAGAGGTCTTCCGTCTGCTGGTTCACTGCCCAGATGGCCGCAATGGCCTGAGCTGCACCGATACAAAGCCAGGAGCTTTTTGTGGATCTCTCACATGGGTGCTTTTCCATTTTCTACTGCTTTCCCAGAGAGCTAGATAGGAAGAGGAACAGCTGGGACTAGAACCAGCACCCATATGGGATGCCAGTGCTTCAGCCAGGGTTTTCACCTGCTGTGCCATAGCGCTGGCCCCGCAAATACTGGTGTTTTTTGTTTGTTTGTTTGTTTTTCAATTGGAAGAGGAATCCAGCCAAAAGCTTAGAAAGATCAGTGACCTTGGCACTTAGCTGAGGGCTGCAGACTAGGAGGCCATCTGGAACCCAGACAGGTGGAAGGGGGAGCTGGTATGAGACAGCCTAGTGGGAATCTGGCTTTGAGGCAAGCTCTGGGTAAACCAGGGGACCCTTTTATACCCTCTGCCATGCTAAGGACTTAGTCTCTGAATTTTGGGTGACCCTGGGACCGTGGCAGATGACTAATCTCACTTAGGTAGTATTTATCAACCTTTTAAAATCATTAGCATCCTGCCCCCATTTGGAGAAAAATTAAGTCAAATTAAACTTCCAACATAGGAAAATAAATACCAAGGAGCAAGATTCTGGGAGGGCTGAGCTTTAGCAGGGGTGAGGTCCACTCACCATTATAAGATCTAAGATTTTCTTGCCTCCCCCGAAGCAAATTTCACCCTCTTGCCAGTCAAGTCACCTCTACTGAGAAACCACAACTTTGCTGAAAGAGGAAGCTGACAGATTCCAAACCCTGGATTGAGAAATTACCTCAGTAACAGGTGCATTTACTGTGACTGCTAAGGCTGTCAGCTTCAAGCTACTCAAAATTAATTTAAATTATCATGGCTATTTGCTCGAGATGGGAATCTAATTGGAGAATTATATATGGCAGACAAAAGTGGTCTGGGCTGCTGACATGATCCCTACATCCACAAATTCTGCTGACTGTGGACATGAGTTACCGCTCAGGGACCTTCGCAGAGACGAGCCTTTGAGAGGTGTTGATGGTTTTAACTGCACATTTCTGGTCTCTTGTCTGGGGCAACATTTCACTCACTGGGATAGAATGTTTCTCTGAGTGTTCTGGAAGAACCACACTGGTTCACTCCCTAAGTGGCCAAAATGGTCTGGGCTGAATCAAGCCAAAGCCAAGATCCTGGGACTCCATCTGGATCTCCCATGTGGGTGCAGGGGCCCAAGCACTTGGGCCATCTTCTGCTGCTTTCCCAGGCACAATAACAGGGAGTGGGATCGGAAGTGGGGCAGCAGCATCCAATCGGTGGCAGCTTAATCTGCTGTACCACAATGCTCGCTCCTAGTTCAGTTTTCAAAATGTCATTTATTGTACAGATTGATAGGATTTTCCAAATGGGAGAGGAACAGCAACACAGCCTCATCCAAGATGACTAAAACCCAAGAACAGGAGTGGTGTGGGGAATCCAGGTGTTCTCTCCAGTCTTGCACTGCCTCTCTCCACTGATGAACTTTATTTCTTGGCAGGAAGACTTTGCTACTCAGTTCACACGCCACACAGCAGGTGGACAACTGTCATTCAGAGCCCTGGATTCCAAAGTTACAGTTCCTACTGTGGACAAGAAGCTAGGACCCTTCTCTCTGAGTCCAGGACTCAGTTCTCAGGGAAGATCTCTGATTGGGCGAGATGCTCAGCCCCAGGCCAATCAGCAGGAGGGTTTTATTATGTGACAAGGCTGTGAAGAGGGTTATCATAGGCTTGTAGCACATGGCTTTCCTTTTACTTACACAACTCTCAGGGTACTATAACTTTCTCAGTTGCCTCATTGATAGTATTTTCCCAATGCCATGTTCAAAACCTGGTTCTTAATACACAGTTCCTTCCAAAACTCAGTGTAAAATGAAATGAAAAAATGTCAAAATGTTTAACTCAATGCACTTTAAAAATTTTAAATCCATGCCTACCATTTTCCATGAGTTTCTTGAAGACCTATTATAGATGTTCAGTAAGTACTTGCTGAATGAGTAACAAGAGGGAAAAAAAATTCTGAACCACTCTTGTTTGGTTGTCTTTTAATTAGATTTATGTAAAGAGCATTTTCCTCAAGATATTTACTCTGAGTCTGACTAATACCTTGAATTACAGGCCATTGAAATTTTAATTAAACACCTTTAATGATTTTTTGTTAATTATTGAGAGTCTCCAATGTAATAGCACTGTGCCAGGGTAGGGAATGCATTGTTGAATATATGAATATGAAAATACAAATACTGTCACTGTATCTGAGGACATCTCTGGCACATCGCAAAGGCCTCAGAGGTCATTTAGCTTAACTGTCACATTTTTACAGATGAGGAAATAGTGGCTCAGGAAGTTGTTAGGCCCGCCAGGAAGTGTTTTGGTTTGCTCAGAAGATTTCATTAGGTCTGCGTGTGAAGCTATTTCTCAGCGAGAGGTATTACTTATTTTGGACAAAGAAGACATGCAGTGTTTGTACATATATGGATTATCTTTTTTCTGATCTTGCATTTCTTTTTAATAGCCTGGTGATTATGTAGATGATATTTGCTAAGCTTTTGATTTATTTGGAAGCAATTAATAGCTGGCACTCGGGTGCTTTGGAAACTCAAATCACACTGCAGTAGAAGTTTTTATGTGGTTAATGAATAATAAGGCCATTTATTATTGACATGGCTTCTGACACCTCTTCCATTTATTATTATTTCTCACTTCCTAAGATGGCTGGAAAATGTTTTCCACCTTTAGTGGCATGGACTATATTGACTTCCTCTAGGGAAAGTGAAGCTGGGGGAAGAAAGTGAAAGGAACCATTTTTCTGTGTTTATGGAGAATGGAGATGCACATTTTCTTTGGAGAAGTCAAGTTGGCAGTGGAGTTCACTTACCCTTTCACTGGGGACCCGTTATGTGCCAGACACTGTGTAGGGTTTGGGGGGACGCCACACCAGCTCCAGGAGGGACGCACCTGCCGTAGTAGGCCATGAGTGGCAGCACAGCTATAAACGGTACAGTGAGAAACAAGCAACAGAGACGTTTGTAGAAACATTTCCTAGGAGGTGAAGACTTTGGGGTTGGCCTTTCGATGGTTGCTTTCAATTACTTGCCAAAGGGAAATCAGAGAGGAGACTAACACTTGTAGAATGCTAGAGTTCATGATTTCCTCTGAATCCACATGGTAAAGAGGGAACCCATGCCTAAGCTCAGAATGCAGTCGGCTTAAGTGGAAGCAGATGCTGTCAGAGGTGTGGATGGCTCTTTCTCCTCTTGGTGGCTTTGTAGAATGTACTTCCAGAACGGACAGCCCTCCTGTGTGTGAAGTTGGGTTGACCAGGGCAAATGTCCATAGATTTTAACTTCCTAGGAATGTAATTTCTTAAAAAAAATTATTTATTTATTTATTTGAGAAGTAGAGTTAACAGACAGTGAGAGAGAGAGAGAGATCTTCCATCCGCTGGTTCACTCCCATAATGGCCACAATGGCTAGAGCTATGCCAATCTGAAGCCAGGATTCAGGAGCCAGGAATCTCTGGGTCTCCCACATGGGTGCAGGGGCCCAAGCACCTGGGCCATCCTCCACTGCTTTCCCAGGCCATAGCAGAGAGCTAGATGGAAGAGGAGCAGCCGGGACTAGAACCAGCACCCATATGGGATAACAGTGTCGCAGGCAGAGGATTACCTACTGCGCCACAGCGCCAGCCCCTGTAATTTCTTAATTGTGGCCAGGGCCCTCTACAACCTTGCGAGGCTGGATGTGAGTTTGATAGCATATTGATAGGGGCTGCCCTGGAAAAAGTCAGATAACTTTTCCACACTGGTTAGGAAAACTTCCTGGAGAAGGTCACTGATGCAGAGGCCTCTGTCAGAGGGAAGCAAGTGTGTGAAGATGTGGGGTGGGGGTTGGGGTGGAGGAGACAGAGAACACAGCAGAGGGGAGTGGGGAGAGGCGTGAGGTTCCTGGTGTGTGCCTGGTGCCTGAGAAGCCAGTACAGGCCTTCTGTACGATAGGAGGCCATGCATTCAACGTCAGAAGACTCACTGCTGTAACTGCATGTTTTTTCCCCCTCTTCCTGTCCCAGGTGTGCATGAGCCCAGGGGAGGACCCACTGTCTGTCGCTGCTGGAGGAATACCCAATTTCCAAGTCATCTGTGCGGGCCCTGCTGTGAAATGAGCCAAGCCAGGACTCGTCCGACACTGGCTCTGTTCCTTGTCGCGCACTCGGGAGCCGTTGTCCCACTGTCGTAATTGCGTCCTGTCCTCCTCTTGCCAAGGCCAACAGCCCTGACTCGAGTAGGTGTCCCAGGCTCCTCTGCCAGCCTGAACATGAACACATGCAAAGCTCATGACAACCAGGCTTCGCAAGGGACGTGGGGCCCGGCAGGGCCCGGCCCCCAGGAGCGGGTGCTCTCATGATGCTGGCGTCTGGGACTGAGCACCATGCCCATCACCCAGGACAATGCCGTGCTGCACCTGCCCCTCCTCTGCCAGTGGCTGCAGAACAGCCTGCGGGAGGGCGGGGACGGGCCGGAGCAGCGGCTCTGCCAGGCGGCCATCCAGAAGCTGCAGGAGTACATACAGCTGAACTTTGCTGTGGATGAGAGCTCCGTCCCGCCCGACCGCAGCCCCCCTGCGATGGAGATCTGTACTGTGTACCTCACCAAGGAGCTGGGGGACACGGAGACGGTGGGCCTGAGTTTCGGGAACATCCCTGTGTTCGGGGACTATGGAGAAAAGCGCAGAGGGGGCAAGAAGAGGAAACCCCACCAGGGCCCCGTGCTGGATGTGGGTTGCATCTGGGTGACGGAGCTGAGAAAGAACAGCCCGGCGGGGAAGAGCGGGAAGGTGCGCCTGCGCGACGAGATCCTCTCCCTGAACGGGCAGCTGATGGTCGGAGTTGATGTGGGTGGAGCCAGGTAAGTGGGGGGAGCGTCCTCGGGCTGGGAGCCGGACACGGATGCCCGTGGCCCACCTGTGTCTGATGCTGGGATTGTAGCTGTAGTTGCAGAAGATAATGTCCCGCGGGTGAGAAGCAGGTGCCATGTATCCGAGGAAGGGGAAACAGGGTAAGTTGAGGTTGTGTGGTGTTTCTTGTTTCTTTTTGCTTCATTCTCTCTTAGAGGACTTAGTCGCAAGAGATTTTCCTTTTCGCCTGAAACTTGGGGTAGAGAGAAATGAAACAGTGCAGGAAATAAAGAGTGTGAGAAATGCCCCTCTTAGGCGCTCACTGCAGCTCCTCAGCTTCCATCAGGGCACCTGAGGTCAGGCACCGTCCCGCAATACCTGAGCCTCAGCAACTACGGGCTCCTGACACAGCTACATACTGCAAGATCCACGTGGATCTCCTCTGATCACATGTTTATTGACTATTCTGGAGCATATTTGCTTTCTACCCATGTGGCCACCCACCACAGTGGTGAATTCTGATTGGACTGTTTGGTTGCTTCTCCGTTGAGTCGAGGGAACCTCAAGACTGCCATGAGGTTCAGTGATGGCTAGAAGATCTCCCAGAATTCAGAAAAGCTGTCATGTTCATAGTTATGGTTCATTATGGTGAAAGAATGCAAGATAGAAGGTGCAGGGAGTGCAGTCAGGAGAGAGAAGACACCAGCTTCCTTGGCCGGCGCCGCGGCTCAATAGCTAATCCTCCGCCTGCGGCGCTGGCACACTGGGTTCTAGTCCCAGTCGGGGCTCCAGAGGGTGAACCAACGGCAAAAGGAAGACCTTTCTCTCTGTCTCTCTCTCTCTCACTGTCCACTCTGCCTGTCAAAAAAAAAAAAAAAAAAAAAAAAGACACCAGCTTCTGGTTGCCTCTCCCAGAGGAGCTGAGCACATGGTGCCCAGTTCTAGCAGTGACATGAGACAGCATAGACAGTTACCAGCTAGCGAAGCTCACCGAGCCTCAGTGTCCAGAGTTTTCATTGCAGGGTGGTCACAAGGGCATGGGGTGTGTGTGTGGCTAATGTTAGTTATACTCGGGCTCCGGTTTCTGCAAGGTCAAAGTAAAGGCACGTGCCCGAGGCTCCCACCATAAGTGATGGTTAGCATAAGCTGCTTGGCACAGCACAGTGTCCCTGGGGATGCAGAGACATTCTTTTCAGGGAGGATATTTCAAGGGCTTGGATGTGATCCCCCAGGAGCTGGTCAAGGGCCAGTCCTTTGTTTGGAAGTCATACAGGATAATGGTAAACTTGCTGAGTTAATCCCTCACTGCACACCTGCAGTCCAAGTCTTCCACTGCCTCATAACAACCGAGAAATTAACAATCAGAAGAGAGGAGACTAGCTTGATTTTTCAAGGTTCATTTCCTTCTTCTCTTATGTAAGTGTAAAATGTACCGTTTATTGAGTAGTTTTCACCATAGCGATGTCTGCCAGGCAGTATCTCATTTAAAACCTCCACCTGACTCTCGGAAGGATGGCTATGGAAGAGAAACCTTGGCCACACATCACCACCTTAGCAAGAAGCGGAATTAGATTTGAGCCTGGATCCATCTGGTCCCACAGCCCGCGTTCCCAACCATTGTCTGTGCATAATTTCATGGATGCTTTACAGCTCTACAGATCCCCCCTCAGCATCATCACAGCCTGGAACAAGCTGCAAGGCTTCTACCTACTCAAACTGACACAGCAAACAGAAGCCTCATCTTAGAAAAGGAAACTCCATTTTAAAATAGAATCCCTTTGGAAAACTTACATCCAGACAGAGCGCTTTGGGATTTGGGTACCGTTGTCCCTGAACATTCTTGGGGGATTGGTTCCAAGATGGCCTGCAGTTACCAAAACACTCATATGCTCAAGTCTCTTATATAAAATGCTGTAGTATTTGCATATTGCCAACACACATCCTCCTGCATCCTGTAAGTCGTCCCTGCATTGCTTATAATACCTGGTACAATGTGAATGCTATGCAGATTGCTGTTATGTTTTAAGGAATAACAACAAGAAAAAAGACAGTCTATATATGTTCTGAACAGACACAAAATTTTTTAAAAAGTGTTCTGTCCGCAGATGGTTGGATCAGTATAGAGGGACAACTGTGGTAGGGAGTTTAAAGTGTTTTGCATGTTCTTAAGACATTCTTTTTCACCCTTTGTAACAAAAGGTTTCATGTAACACTGAATTTTCCCACCTATTTAAGTGAGTTTTAGCCTACAAAGTGATCACTAGGAATAAGGGTTCTGTAGAGACCCCGTTGTACCGCTCTGCTGCTTGGCCAACAGAATGTCAGTGACTACCTGTCCACTCTTACTGCAAGCCACAGATGTTAGGGGTCCACACACCGACTTCTCGCCCACCCTAGCAACCTGTGCCAGCAGGTATGATTATAATATAATGCACTGTTTTGGGAAATCTGTTTTGCTCCTCTCTTGAGTTTGATTTGAATTCAAGACTGCCTTCAGTGACACCGTGGGTTGAATTGAGTCCCCCAAAATTCGTACAGCCCAGTACCTCAGAATGTGAAGAATGTGATCATATTGGGAAATGGGGTATGATAGATATAATTAGATAAGATGAGATCGGACTGGAATAGGGTGAGCTCCCTCCTGATCCAATGAAACCGGTGTCCTTACAAAAAGGCAGATTTGGGGACACACACACACACACACACACAGAGAGAGAGAAAGAACACCAAGGTGAAGACTGGAATTAGGCTGCCACAGCCAAGGGACTGCCAGAAGCCAGGAGAAAGACCTGGAGCAGGTTCTTATCCCACACCTCTGTGGAGCACAGCCCCGCCGACACCCTGATCTGTCTTCTGGCTTCTACAACTATGAGATAACACACTTCTGTCACTTATGCTACTTTGTGGTACTTTGTCACAGCAGTGATATTTGACTGTGTCACCTTATGGCCAAGTTGCAGTTTTCTCGCTGACAACAATTCCCCGGGAAACTTTAGAGTACTGTGGATGGTTTTGGAAGAGGACGCTTTGAGAATCACATGTGTTAAGTGTGGGAGGAGCAGGTGCAAAATGTAGCAGATGAGGTCATGGTTTGCTCATTTTAAAAATTGGTTTAGAATCAATTTGGAATGTTTATCCCTAGGGAAAGAATGGAAAATTCACAGCCATGGATTTGACAGTCCTGCTGCACCCCAGATCTAGTACGGACCCTAACCCTGTGATTGCCCCCAGGTTACCATCCCTCTCACTGGCTGATGTTCCTGAGGTCTGCAGGGAGCTTCTGGGCTCCAGGAAGTTCTCACTGTCTTGAGTTTTATCTGGTGTGAACTTCAAGACTTTCTGGGATCAGATGGGGTCTCGGTCATGGTTAATGTCACATGCCTTATCTTGCAGGCATAGCTATAACACATGGAGGACGGTTGTGTTCATGTGCTCTTCCACCTCCACTGTGGGGAAAATGAGATTTTTCTGGAATGTTCTGTTTACTTCTGTTTGGTGCAGGGAGAATGGAAAGGATTTTTTAAAATTAGTTCCTACAGGGAATACTTTGTAAGTCCCATCACTCCCTCACTAGCTTTCTATAAGTAAACCAGACCTATTCCCTGGGGACAGATTGTTCCAAATTGGTAACAAAATGTGGAATTAATTAAAAGAAAACCCACGCAGCCAAACAAATAGACTTTTTTGAGAAGCAAATGGGCCCATGTTTGACTCGTGTATTTTCAGAATGTGAACACTGGATGTTCTTGTTCATGAGTAGATGGGAGTGTAGCCCAGTCCCAGGAGTAGAGACTCAGAGAGATGGATCTGGTTTGAGACCTGCTATTGGCTGTGGGGCTATGGGCAGGTGACCTCAGCTACAGGAGGTGATGTTTCCCTAATAGGGTTGCTTAGTGGAAGAACGAAGATGATCAACTTAATGCACTGAACACAGGCATCTGGCAAGTGGTAGACACTCTGTCAAAAGGAGCTTTTAATACCTCACCCAGCTGGCATCCTGTGGCTTGAACCCTGGGCTTAAGGGAAGGGGAAGAGCCTAACTGCTGGTTCTCTCAGCAGGAAAGACAAAGAGTAATTTTTGACTCAACAACCAGAATCATATTCAAATACAGGGTTCTGCCACCTATACAAGTAGGTATGTTCCAAGAACCCCAGTAGATGCCAAAAACCTTGGATAACACCAACTTCTATAGATACTGTGATTTTTTTCCTGTGATGAAGTTTAATTTATAAACTAGGCACTATTAGAGATTCATAACAACAATAGTGGACCAATCACAGCAACACACTATAACAGCAATGTGAATGCAATCTCTTAGAATATCTGATGGTGCTCTACTGTATTTGCAGACTGGGGTGGGACAGGGCTGAGTACAATTGTGGATAAGGGGGCCCACACTGTATTGAGCAACTGGTGTGGCAGCTGGACAGGAGACATGCAAGAGTGGGGTGCCAGAGCCCACCTGGACACCCCGCTGACTGGCACAGACATCAGTGGCTGTGAGGGCGGCCTGAATGTCAGCCCTAGCTGGAAGTAACTTTCCAGCACAGTACCCACTGCCTCAACATCGTGTGTAAAATTAAATTTAGGGTTGGTACAAGCTGCGACTTTGGTTACCCATGGCAACCTTGGGTTCTCTCTGGATTATAGCAGATTCAAAACAGAGTGTCAAGAGGCCGCTACAAAGCATTACCTGGAGAAATGACTGCCGGCAACAATGTGGGTAAGAGGTTATGGAGAGGAATAGTTGCCAATTACAGCTCTATAATGTAGTCTCTGGGGCCATTTAGCATGAGGGCCCTGCCTGGCAGAATATGCCAGAAGGTCCCTGGGCTCCGCAGGATGGTGTGTATCGTAAGAGGTGGTTGTCACGATGACCTGGAGACATTAAGGAAAGGTTAGCTCTCTTCCTTTCCCTGGCCTCTTGCTGGGAGGGGGAGCTGACTGTAGCCCTGCGCCTCCAGGGTGCGTGGCCTTCTGGTCACCTGCCCTAGGCTTCCTGGTCTAGATCCTCCTCCACATGGTTGGTTCCCCGTGCTCGGTATGAACCCAGATTTACCTCTCTCTCTTAGATAAAGCTCCCACTCTCCTATCTTTTTGCATTAAATAAAAGCCTAAAATGTTAAAAAAAAAAAAAAAAAAAAAAAGGAAAGGTTAGATCAGACTCAGCTGCCGTTTAAGAAGCCAGAGAAGCGTGCAATATACTTTAGAAAGACTGTCGCCCAGCGCCGCGGCTCAGTAGGGCTAGTCCTCCACCTAGCGGTGCCGGCACTCCGGGTTCTAATCCCGGTCGGGGCGCCGGATTCTGTCCCGGTTGCCCCTCTTCCAGGCCAGCTCTCTGCTGTGGCCCGGGAGTGCACCCGCATGGGAGACCAGGAGAAGCACCTGGCTCCTGCCTTCGGATCAGCCGTGGCGGCCATTGGAGGGTGAACCAACGGCAAAAAGAAGACCTTTCTCTCTGTCTCTCTCTCTCACTGTCCACTCTGCCTGTCAAAAAAAAAAAAAAAAAAAAAAAAAATAGACTGCCATTACAGAAGGTTAAAAGGAAAACAAGCTTCAGCGTTTAAAATTCAATTATCTGGAAAACCGCCATGCAGAACAGCCCATGGCCGCGGAGGTGGCTCACACCGCGTGTTGGCCACGGGTGCGTTTGAGCCCCTCATGCTTCCTTTCAGCCTGGGTCCCCGCGCGCCACTGCGTTCACGACTTTCTGTTTCTGGAAAGAATCCCAGAGTTCACCCAAGTCCTCGTTTCTCACTGCACCGAGGAGGAATCTGGGGATTTGGGAAGTGGTTTGCTGTGGTCAAATATCTGCGTGGAGAGGAGCCAGGACCGGCATTCACACCGTCTGACGCGGATTCCAGCACCTTCTCTCCAACACTGCAGCTAGGAACCAGCGAAATTAGGCCGGTTTGTTACAGTTTGCAGCCAAAACAAGCAGAAAATGCAGGGTTTTCCTACGCATTCTGCTAATACGATTACACCGAGGACTTCCGGCTCCTTAAGGGTGAGCGTGCAGCCGCTTCAGCAGCGCGCCATTTGGCGACGCTGGGAGAGACGGCGCGGGCTACCGCCCTGTCAGCCTCAGAGGCTCTGGGGGCCGTCGCCCGCCACCTTGTGGTTGGACCAGAACGGGGAAAGGCGTCGGGCGTTTCGGTCAAGTTGATCCACCCTGTGCGGTGCGGGCGGTGTCTTCCGCCTCCAGCGCCCCTCGGAATCGCAACCCCTGAGCCGTCCCCAGGCGGGCAGTGCCGCCGGCGCCAGGCCGGCCTCCCCGACGCCCCAGCCCGGTCACTCCGCCCTGGCATGCCCTCCTAACCCACCGGGCCTGGGGCCTCAGGCCCCCCACACGTGAATGAGAAGCCCGTGTGTCTGTGACCGATGGGGGAGGTGATCTTTCCTCAGTTTCCCTGACTCAGGCCTCCTAAGGGAGGTGTGAGTAGCAGGTGATTTCCGACGGCGACGGCCAGGCTGGTGCTTGTCTTTAGAAAGCTGACCGCACCGGCAGCCTACGGCTCACCCGCAGAGCAGAGCGGCCCTTCGGGGTCCACTGTCTCCTGGAGGGAAGCGATTACCTAAAGGTAATGCGTTTTCATTGTTTAAAGGGGAGTGAGATGGCAGAGCACGTCCACCCCAGCGGCCTGCTGCCCCTCCGGTACCTGGACAGAGCTGAATGGAGGCACCCCAGCCACCGACTCCAGCCATGGAAGATGCAAAACCCAAATTGCCCACTGAAGTAGTCTGTGTTTCCACGTTAAGCATTACTTTCAGGAACGGTTGTCACTGCAAACCACGAAGAGGAGAAAGGGAAAAGTGCCTTAGTTCAGTTATGGGGTTGCTGCCGGCCTCTTGCCCTCTACTATGGGCGCCCTGGTGGCCATTTTTAGGAACCGCGATATTGACTTGGTCCTTTATGGCCAGGTGTTAAATAAGATCACTCACTTGTGAGCGTTTTTGGTCTCTGCACCAAGTGCCCTCAAATGACTCACAAGATTTTTTAGCCCGCAGATGTTTGAATTCCGAGGCTTGGCATCGCTCCAGCCCTCGACCCTCTCTTAGTTCTGAAGTAGAGGCAGTAATGACCTTCACCTCATGCCACCTGCCACGTGCAGAAATGAGAAGACTTGAGCTGCTCTCTTTTGGTGTTCACCTGTGGGTGGCTGCTTTCTGGGAGGCGAGAAAATCTGCTACTGTGAGTGCCCAAATAATGTTTGTATCTTCTGTATAGTTTAAAATAAAACATGAGGTGAGCATTCGGTGCTGTGGTTAAGATGCCACCTGGGATCTCTGCATTCTCATCTCAGAGCACCTGGGTTCGAGTACCCGTTCCACTTCCAATTCTGATTTCCTGATAATGCATACTGTGGGAGGCAGCAGATAATGACCCAAATGCTCAGGTACCCACCATCCACGTGGAAAACTTGGATTGAATTGCCGGCTCCTGGCTTTGGCCTGACCCAGTCGCTGCTCTTGTGTGCATTTGGAAATGAGCAGCAGATGGAAGATCTCTGCCTTCAAATACAAAGAAAATGTGAAGTACTTGCGCTCCTGCACCTGTGTGGGAGACCGGGAAGAAGCTCCTGCCTCCTGGCTTTGGATGGGCCTAGCTTGAACCATTGCAGCCATTTGGGGAGTGAACCAGTGGATGGAAGACCTCCCGTCCCCCTCCCCCCCGTAATTCTACCTCTCACATAAACAAAGTCTTTTGAAAAAATAAAATATTCGTGAGCATGTGACTACTCATAGCTTTCTGGATGACTTGGCAAAGCAGTGTGGAAGTGCAGCAGGTGTCGCCGGCAGGGGTAGATCCTGGGCTGTCTGGATCTGAGTCACAGAAATGTGGCCCCAATGGCAGCAGCAATGCGCTAACAGCTGGCTTCTACACGGCTTCCTTCCCCAAAGCAGCGGTGATTCTGTCATCAGTGGTGTCTCTGGCACTTGCATCTGGCCATTTCCATTTTCGGGGGACACAGAGGGCCAGAGCGCTGGGACTATTCCATAGCCAAAGTGCGTGTTTCCTCAGTGGGTGGGCTGGATGTAAGGTTTGTCGGTTCAAACGGAGCTGGGACTTATTAAGAAATGCTTGACCTTCGAGATCACTGATGTGTTTTCCAAAAATAGACGTGGAGGAGGCCTGAACCTTTACAGGGAGCAAAGGGGCGTAGGTGTCTGTCAGGGTCTATTTTCTGTTGCTAATAACGCACTCCCACAGACCAGCTATTTTATAAACAACGAGGTTTGTTTTGGCTCGGGGTTCTGGCCGAGGGTCAGGCGTCCCCTCTGGTGATGGTCGTCTTGCTAGCAGAGTCTTGAGGCAATGCCAGGGTCTCATGACAAGACACCAGGGGCATGAGAGACCTGGCTGAGCTGGCCTTAGAGCAGGCCCACTGGCCTCGCGAATGCATTAGTTCATTTTTAAGGGCAAAACCCTAATCACTTCTTGATGATCCCACCTGGTTCCACCACTTAATACCACATAATTAAATTTCAACCTGAGGGTGGGCGCCATGGTGTTGTGGGTTAAGCCACTCCTTGGGATACCCACGTCCCATGTCAGTGCCTGGGATAGAGTGCTGCTTCTGCCCATGATTCCGGCTCCCAGCTCTTGCACATCCTGGGAGACAGTGGATAATGGCTCAGGGCCTTGGGTCCCTACCACCTGTGTGTGAGACCCAGACTGAATTCCTCACTCCCGGCTTCAACCTGGCCCTGGCTATTGTAGGCATCTGGAAATTGAACAAGCAAAGAATAAGGTAAAGGTAGGTAAAGCAAACAACGAGAAAATGCCTGTGTTAGCATTTTTCTCACCACTAGTCACATACGACAACTATTCAGACCAACAGAAGTCATGTGAAAAAAATAAACTATCAAATGCAAATGCTCAACTACTATTTTGGGAAAAATCCCTCACCCTAAACATATCACCTTGAGATGATACTGATGGCATAAGGCCATGACAATCAGCAAGATGCTTCAGATCCAGATATCCACACCATGTGTGCAGTGGTTCTGTCTGTTTCAGCGATGCTTAAAATCAGGCAGGACCAAGTCTAGTCCAGCATTTTACTACTGTGAATATATATATATTTTTGACAGGCAGAGTCAGAGAGAGAGACAGAGAGAAAGATCTTCCTTCCATTGGTTCACCCCCAAAATGACCACTATGGCCAGTGCGCTGCGCCAATCTGAAGCCAGGAGCCAGGTGCTTCCTCCTGGTCTCCCATGCGGGTGCAGGGCCCAAGCACCTGGGCCATCCTCCACTGCCTTCCTGGGCCACAGCAGAGAGCTGGACTGGAAGAGGAGCAACCGGGACCGAATCCAGCACCCCAACCGGGACTAGAACCCGGGGTACTGGTGCCGCAGGCGGATGATTAGCCTAGTGAGCCACAGAGCCGGCCACTAATGTGAATATTTCAACATGTGTTCTGAAATTTTCTTGTTTTGGGGGTTTTTATTTAATTGCTTAAGGCAAAAAGGCACATACAATTAGAAAAGACTCATTTGTCCTGATGTGGTAAAAAATAACTAAAACAATATATGGAAAACAATATTTCTAGAAAATCAAGTGAAGAGTTTTGTCAGCAGCTTCTATTGGAAGATGCTGAAGTTGTAAAGGCATCAGATGCATTCTGGGAGATTGCTGTGCAGTTGGGCAAACATACTGCTGTTTCTCCCATGTTCCAGAGAACAGTGCAAGCTCAATTCTGTGTGAGTTTTGAAATAGACCTGCTTGGGAGTCACTGAAGGAGAGCGGTACCATAAAAGATGTATTTACAAAAGCCAATGACTTTGTCAGTTAAAATAATGTTTTGTGGGAAAATCATGTAAAGTAACATCTGCTTTGATAGCAATAAGAAAGACTGTAAGGTAAGGTTACAAAAATAGGCCAGAATATGAAATGAATTTGCCCCCTTGGTCCTAGCAAATTCATGTAGCAAAGAAGCTGAAGACAGAAGTCCAGAAGGGCTAAGGAATGTTGTCACCATTGTTCATTTCATAAAATTTAGATTTTTTTTTTGAAATGTTAGCTTTTTTTTTTAACTGTTCTCTGTGATAGGATAGGGGATGATGACAAAAGTATTTTTGCTACATAAGAAATCTGATGCTTATCTCCAGGCAAAGCAAACACACTCTTCAAATTCAGAGTGATTCTGAATTTCTTCTTGTACAAAGAAGATAATTTTTTTCCAACTGAAACCATTTGAAAAATGAGAACAGAAGCAGTGGCATGCCTCCCAAAGCCATTTTGCAAACGCAAATGCACATAACCTGTGTCTGCGAAGTGAAAGTTGTGCTCCAACCACAAATAGGAAAGCAAATACTTGAAGGAAAGCCAAATGATGGAAGGGGCATTCTCAAAATGGATTGTTGGAAAAGTCTCCATAGTTACATGACTTTTTTTTTTTTTAGCAAAAAAATGCTATTTTTTTTTGCCAACAAAAAATTTCATATGTGCATTTCTAATCTTGAGAATAAAATTCTCTATTTTTAAATCTTCCAAAGAATTTTAGAGGATGTTCATGTTAAAAGCTATTTGAAAGACAGCTTCTTTGCATGAGTTTGCAAGAAAAACTCAACGATGTTGAAAATTAATGCAGAACTTCAACCAAAAAAACCCTTGCTCAAGTAGTGGATAGGATTGGAAAATGGCTATCAGTGAGCACAAGCTTCCCCTTACATTTGTCTGCAGTGTGACCCTGTGTATCCTCGTGGGGTATTTTCAACTATCATCAACTTTGGAACCAACAACACCCATTTATTTTGATCTTCAGACCATACTACTGCATTATCACATTCCAGCATATTAAACCAAGCTTTTGTAACATTGCAGTCTATTTAACTACCTAGCTCACTATAAAATTTGTTTCTATTTTATATTACTATATTCTTAATAAAGGTAAAAAATATCTTAGAATATTGTCTTTTAGGTTAAGCTTATCTTTTTAAAATACCATTTTCATACACTAGTATTTTACAACGCCTCTATTTGTAAAATGGTACATGTATGCATGAAATAGTCGCATATTGGCAATACATTTTCATTTCCCTTTCTGAGAATGAGAAATCAAAAGGTTTTTTTTTAGAAGATTTATTTATTATTTCAACGTCTGAGTTACTGAAAGAGGGAGAGGGAGAGAGAGATCTCCATCTTCTGGTTCATTCCCATCCAGGCCTGGGCCAGGCTGAAGCTTGGAGCCAGGAACTTCATCTAGGTCTCCTACGTGGGTACAGGGGCTCAAACACTTGAGCCGTCTTCCACTGCTTTCCCAGGCCATAAGCAGAGAGCTGGATCGGAAGTGGAACAGCCGAGACACAAACTGGCACCCATATGGGATGCTGGCAGTGCACGCAGCAGCTTTACCCACTATGCCACAGCGCCAGCCCCAGAGAAATCCAATTTTGAAAGCAGTCATCTCCCAAGTATAGAGTTCAGTCCTATGATTCTAAGAAAGATGTCTCATTCAAGATTTACAGGACTGAGCTGTCTCTCTGCCCTGTACCTTCTACCCGTCCTCAACTGATGTCCTCAGCTCTGTAAACTGTGCTCTCTCCTAAGCAGCCCACCCCAAGTTCCTCCTCTCAGCTTCTGGGTCAGAGCCTAGAGTCCCCAGGACGGGCACCTGTCCATTCTGCCAGTCACTGCCCCACCCCCTACCCCACGCACACACTGACTCTTCTCTTGCTTGGCACACTAACTGCTTGCTCACTGGAGCAGAGCAACATATTTGCTCCAAAATTCCTCTCTCCCCCACACACTAGTTTTTTTCTATTTCAATGGTAACACTGAAACAGCATTTCAAAGAAAAGAACTACTTGTAATTGCATTGCAGAAATTCTCCATTAATTTAATTTTCTTAAGTTACATTCTAACCTGTGACCATGTGTATATAGCTGGGCCAAACTAACTCAGTAGAATTAATCTGTATTCATCGGCAATAGGTATTTTTCAGACTACCTTTATTATTTTCATTGGCAAGTAATATGCACAAGGCAAAATGTTTACATAGAAAAGATGGATTCCTCAATTCATAAACCTTCTCAATTCCAACCACCAGTCTCTTGAGCACTGGCCCAGCTGCACCTCAGAACCTTGTTCTGATACCAGTGTGGGAGTCCTTCAAGAATTCTGCAAACCTACAAAGGGTCTGGGTTGTATTGTGTAGTGAGGGCATGCTATTTGTTCTATTCTGACTATTCATGCTTTTTCTAACTTAAAAGCCCATCTTAGAGATTGTCTCAACTTGGAAGCACTTGTAACTTTGTCTCTCAGTCTTCTTAACAGCGGTGTAATATTCCACCAGAGACTTCTCGGGTCATTTATTCCATCAGTCACCAATTGATGGGTGTTTGCATTGCACTAAGTTTATGTCTGTGTATGTGTGAGTGTTAAATGAAAGATAAATTCCTAGCAGTGGGATCTTCAAGCAAATCATTTTGTTGTGTCTATTGTAAATCGTTTCCCCCAAGAGATAACCCTAATTTGTGTTCCTACCATAGTTTCTCCAACACCCTAGGAACGCTTTAAAAATACTGAATTATACTACAAGCAGAATTCTTTATTATCCTTGTTTTCAAATTACACATTTAAATAGTCTTGATAGGTGATAATTTAGGTAAGCATGCTCTTTCTGTCATGGCCAGTTTTTCTGTTTGAAATTCAGAGTGACTGGGAGGGAGAGAGACCTTCCATTTGGTGGCTCACTCCCCAAATAACCACAACAGCCAGATCTCAACCAGGCTGAAGCCAGGACTTGAAACCCCATCCAGGTTTTCCCTGTGGGTGGCAAGGGCGCAGGTACTTGGGCCATCATCTGCTACTTTCCCAGCCTCATTAGCAGGGAGCTGGATCAGAAGCAGAACATCTGGGGCCAGCGCCGCGGCTCACTAGGCTAATCCTCCACCTTGCGGCGCCGGCACACAGGGTTCTAGTCCCGGTCGGGGCGCCGGATTCTGTCCCAGTTGCCTCTCTTCCAGGCCAGCTCTCTGCTGTGGCCAGGGAGTGCAGTGGAGGATGGCCCAAGTGCTTGGGCCCTGCACCCCATGGGAGACCAGGATAAGTACCTGGCTCCTGCCATCGGATCAGCACGGTGCGCCGGCCACTGCGGCTGCCATTGGAGGGTAAACCAATGGCAAAGGAAGACCTTTCTCTCTGTCTTTCTCTCTCACTGTCCACTCTGCCTGTCAAAAAATAAAAAAAAGAAGCAGAACATCTGGGACTCAAATCAGTGCTCCAGTATGGGACGCCAGCATCACAGGCGATAGCTTAACCTGCCGCACCAAAATGCTAGCCCCTAGTTTTTCAAGATATATATTTACAATGCTTGTGTCTATGACTGCTTTTTCCTTTTGAGTCATCCTCTTAGGATAGGTCTCCTGAAATGAAGGTATCACAGCAAGGGCAAATTTTACCAAATTCCTTTTCACAAGTTGTTTTGCCAGATTACACCCTTACCAATAGAGCGGGAGCACTGGAGTACCAGGAACATTTCCAGATTGGGCATTATAACTTTATGTTTACTTAATAGAAGTAGGGTTCACTATGGTTTTAACTGGGGAATTTGGCTATTTTCCCTGTTTACCTGCCATCTAACAGACCTATTCAGGTCCTCTGTCCATCATCTGTGGATGTGTTCATTGCTCGCACTGGGTATGCACTCAGATGTTATAGATCTTACTCCAGATACCCTATGATTAAAATTCCCCTATTGTTAGTACGGTATAAAAGTCTTAATTGTTTCTATATGCAAGCCTGAGATTTTCTATGTTGTAATTATCTTTTCGTGGCTTCAAATCTTAGGTTGCTGCCATATTCCCAAAGACCTGGAACTCTCGTCTGCCAATTTTCATGATTATCATTTTAAATTTATCTTTAAACTTAAGTTTTATTTTAACTGGAATGTATTTTGAAACATGGTGGAAACTTTTCTAGATTCTGTATGATTCTGTAGTTGTCCAAATGCCATTTATTAATTATTATTTTTCCTCAATTAATTTGTGAGGCTTGATTTATTGTGATTTATATGTATACACACATACACACACTTCTATTTCTAGGTATTCTATTTTTGTTCTTATCTTTGTGTCTTTGTAAAGGCTCATTTCACAGTATTTTGTTTTTCTTGTGACATTGAATAGTGTTAATTACCTCCTTCATCTCATTAATGACATTTTCCATAATATTCTCCGCATTCTCACCCATTAAATTTTCCAAATTATCCTAACTCATGCTGTTGAGTTTGTAAGGTCATTCCAGGGCATGCTGTCTTTTCCAGTATGGTCCATTCTTCAAGGCCCACATTAAGTAGCTGCTCCCACCCCACCCCCAAACATGAAACATTTCCTCCTCTCCTCTTGTGAATTTCTCTGACCTGCGCATATGTGTGATCTGTGGGAATGGGTGTGAGAGGCAGGATTCTACTATGGCCCCCTAGATATTACTCACCCACACCCCCACACCTCCATGTCCTACATAATCCCCAGGACTGAATCTGATGGATTTTGCTCTCATGACTAGGTTGACTTTCAGAAAGGGAGTGAGCTGGTACTGTAGTAGACTAGGTTAATCCTCTGCCTGTGGTGACAACATCCCATATGGGCACTGGTTCTAGACCCGGTTGCTCCACTTCTGACCCAGCTCTCTGCTATGGCCTGGAAAACCAGTGGAAGATGGTCCAAGTATTTGGGCCCTATACCCGTGTAGGAGACCTGGAAGAAGCCCCTGGCTCCTGGCTTCAGATTGGCCCAGCTCCAGCTGTTGTGGGACGTTTGGGGAGTATACCAGCAGATGGAAGACTTTTCTCTCTGTCTCTCCCTCTCACTGTCTGTAACTCTACCTATCAAATTAAAAATTTTTAAAAAAGAAAGGCGATTATCCCAATGGGCCTGACCTCATCACACACCCTTTAAAAGCTGAGAGTGGGGTGAACATTTGCCTAAATAGTTAAGACCTTGCATGGGGCAGCTACATCCCTTAGGAATGCCTGGTTTGAGTTCCAGCCTTATTTCCAGTCCAGTTTCCTGCTGATCCACATAATGGGGGTAGCAGAGGATAGCTCAATTATGGGGGTCTCTACTACCCACATTGGAAACCCAGATTGGGTTCCAGGCTTTGGCCTGGCCCAGACTTGGCTGTTGTGGGCATTTGGAGAGTCAACCAGCAGATGGAAGAACGATCTCTCTCTCTCTTTCTGTCTGTTTCTGTCTCTCCCTGTGAAGTCAAGTAAAAATAAATACAGTAAACAATGTTGTATTATGGCTGGCAGAAAGGGTCATCAAAGATGCGCCCAGCCAGCCTGGAGGCTTGCACCTATCCCCATTGTGAATTGCAGATCGAAAGGAACGGGTTCTAGGAGCTGAAAGCATTCCATGGTTGGCAGCGGGCGGGACAACAGGGACCTCAATCCATGACTGCCAAGACCTGAACTCTGCCAACCACCTGTGAGCCTGGAAGAGGTCCCCAAGTCCTAGAGGAGATTGCCAGCATCCCCAGCCAGCACCTCATGTCAGCTGTTGTCACCCTCAGCCAAGTCCAGTCATTCCATGCTGGTGCTTGTCACCTACACCACTGCAGGCTAATCCCAAGTCTCTACTCGTGGGGTCCTTGGTTTTGCAGCAATGGAAAATGAAAGCAATGTCAGCATGAGATGGGGCTGTCCCTCCAGTCCTTTGCAGATTCTTGTCCGGACCTTCCTGAGAATAAGACTAGCTCTGATGCATCTTCTGCATCAGCCATGTTGTCTGCTCGGCCACAGCGGCTACTCTGGGAGGAAGGATGGGGTGGTGGTGAGCAGTTCTGCTATAGAATCACACTGCCTTGGCCGGCGCCGCGGCTCACTAGGCTAATCCTCCGCCTAGCGGCGCTGGCACACCGGGTTCTAGTCCCGGTCGGGGCGCCGGATTCTGTCCCGGTTGCCCCTCTTCCAGGCCAGCTCTCTGCTGTGGCCAGGGAGTGCAGTGGAGGATGGCCCAGGTGCTTGGGCCCTGCACCCCATGGGAGACCAGGAAAAGCACCTGGCTCCTGGCTCCTGGCTCCTGCCATCGGATCAGCGCGGTGCGCCGGCCGCGGTGGCCATTGGAGGGTGAACCAACGGCAAAGGAAGACCTTCCTCTCTGTCTCTCTCTCTCTCACTGTCCACTCTGCCTGTCAAAAAAAAAAAAAAAAAAAAAAAAAAGAATCACACTGCCTTGGCTCATGTTCCCTCAATTTTAAAATGGGGATAAAATGCCTCAGAAAAACCAGCAGAAGATCCATAGAGGTAGTGAGTGATTAGAGGATCAAATTCCATAGGAGGTTTGTGAGCAGTAAGTGAGACAATGTTTATTACACTCTCAGTGCAGGGTGCATGATACATGGTGAACCCTCTCAATATCAGCTCATTGTTAGCAGAGAAACAGACTCTCTGAGGCGCCTGTGCAGCCCACAGTTCCAGATGTGCGGCATTTATCTGTCACCACGTGTCCCTGGCCATCTCCCTCTGCATGCACACAGGTCCTCACCTCCACCCACTGACCGACCACCAGGGAGAGGTAAACTCAAGCCAGCCACGAGATGGATGGCGATGTGGCTTATCTGCCGGGAGTTTGGGACGGAGCCAGTGAGAGACCAAGCTGCCCCTGTGTGCAAGAGGAGCTGAAGGGTCAAACGGCACAAGGTCGGGAAGGAGCCAGAGACACTGCACACACTAGGGCAGAGGGACGTCAGGATGGTGCCCGTGGAGGGACACAGGGTGAACGTGAAGAAAGGGGCGGGACCGAGAGACACTGTCCTCAGCAGGAGGACAGTGCCTCCCAGGGGCCCAGGGACTGGCAGTTCTCTGTACCGGCTCCCCCAGTGCCTCGCTGGGCTCCGGTCCGCGAGATTGCCCTGCCCTCATAAAGTGGCCCTCAAGAACAGAAAAGCCCTGGCCAAAATGCTGCTGCTGGTGGCCAGGCTCTGAGCCGATCACATGTAAATGTAGAAAGGAAATGAAATTGTTTCTCGGTCTTTTTCCAGGCCTTCCTTCAGCTGTCAGCAGAGCTGAATTCCCAGTGGCCTCTGGAGGGCACTCTTCAATTGTTTATACCGTGGAGGCGGGCACACGCTGACAGCTTTTAAGAGAAGGGTGCTTGAAATAAGAGCACCATTCACGGGGTGCCTGCGCCCTGCTAGCTAGGGAGCTGGCTGCTTTGTTTGATTATCCCCCCATCTAAAATTGTCACAGCTACTCTTTCCTTCCAGCAATGGTAGGTGCTTGTCTAACAGTGCATCTCGTTTCTCCAGGCTTCTTATTAACAGGTGTCAAGTAAAAGGAAAGCTTCTCTTTATAAATAAACAGAAAGACCTAGGGTTACAGCTTCTGATGGGAATTCAAGTTCAATTGGCCCTCAGTTGCTTGATGTACTTGGACTTCATTTGCATTTTTATGGGCATATACTCAGTTTAATTGTAAAAACAAAGAACTAAATGTAGTACCATTATACAACAGGGGAAAAAAATACTTGGGTGACACGAGTATAATTGCTCATATGTCTTCCCTTTCGAGGTGAAGTGAGGTATTTCCTGTCTCATGCATTTTCTTCCTCCCCCTAAGATAATTACAATGGGTTTAAGCCTGGCTGGTGGCTGCCGTTGGAATGGGAGCTGGAAGAAGGGAGAGGATTTTGCTTTTCTGTCTTGCTCAGCACCCCAGTGTTGTAGAGGCTGGGAGTGAGGTCCACACCTTCTCAGATAGGAGTCCTCTGTGAGGTGTGCAAACAACCACTGGCCCATCTTCATATGTTTGAAAAACCGATTTGTTTATTTGGTATTATCAGCATCAATGAAAATGTTTAGCCAGTGTTATCCGTTGGAGATATGTGCGTTACAAAAACTTTTCTTAGTTTTTCTAACAACCCTATGCAGTAAGAGGCCAGTCCTATTATCTGCACTGAGACAGGAGAGTCAAGCTAGAAAGGTTAGCCAAAGGACCCCACTAAGGGACAGAGCCTGGAATCAAGCCCAGGTTTACCTGCCTCCCAAGACCGGAGTCTGTTTTCACTGAGACTCTGTCAGCTACTACCCCGCCCCACAACATCATGTCTGTCCCATTAGAGAACACATGTATTCATGTACATCAATATTGCCACTCCCCAGTCAGGTGCATAACCTGCTCTTAGTGCGGTAGTGACATCCTGGTCAGGACTTGCTGCTCCTTATTCGTGATAGCGCTGGCTCTTATACCTCTCCACTGTGGGAGGGAATTATCTAGAATGAAGAAGTCTGGGTTCTGGACAGTTTCCTAATGGCTTTATTTTTGTAGTCACATGAAGGTTTTTATTGACCACTTTGTCTTTAGCTCTGCTTCTACGCACTGGGGAAACACTGGTGTAGAAGACATACAAGGTCCCCGGGTCTCTGGGGCCTGCATCCGTTCCTTCGAAGACTAATGACTTACCCTTGTAGGAGTTAGTGTGGTTGGTAATGATGTGAAGGAATTTAAAAGTACACATTCTTGCTTTATTGAGTTTGTTCACATTCCATCAAATTTTTCTTTAAAAACTTAGAAATTGGTGGGTTTTATACATGGTTGAGTATCACCAATATCTAATTTTAGGCATGTTTATCCTTCCACAAAGAAACTCCATACCCTTTTCCCTGCGTATCCTAGCCCCTCACAACTGCTAATTTACTGTCTGTTAGGCATTTCAGTACGTAGTCTTCTGTGGCTGACTTTTTCTGCATACATCTACATTGCAGCTTGTTTCAGAACTTTGATCCCTTACATTGCCAAGTAGTATTCCGAAGGCTGTTTGTCTTTGCTCAACCTTCCATTCATTGATGGACATTGGGGTCATTTCCACTTTTTGACTTTGACAAGTAATGCTGCTGGGAACGTTGATGTTCAAGTTGTCGTGTGAACATGTTTTCAGTTTTCTTGGGCATATAGGTAGGAGTGGAATTGGTGGTGATATGACAACTCTACATGGGACTTTTCAAGGAGCTGCCCAACTCTTTTCCAAAATAGCTGCACCATTTTATATTCCCCTGTGCATAAGTGTTCTAATTTCTCCACTTTCCTGCCACACTTGTTTTCTGTCTGTGCTTTCACAGTCGTGGGTGTGAAGCAGTATCTCACTGTGATTTTGATTTGCATTCCCTTATGACTACTTACGTTGAATACCTTTTCACGTGCTTTAGGTCCTTTGTGCATCTATCTTTGAAGAAATATTTGAACCCTTTACCTTTCTTGAAATTGGGTTAGGTGTCTTTATTGTTGTTGAGTGGTAAGGATTCTTTATATAGTCCAGATACTGTTAGACCCTCGGAGTGAGGATGCTAACACGTTGAGAGGCACACCCCAGAGACTTAGACTCCAGACCAGCTGATGCAAAAGCAAGAGGATTTATTTGGCGTCTGCGCAGACGGGCCTCCTGAACTTGGGAGTCCAGAGAGCGCCCCCAGTACAAGCCACATGGTTTATATACCCGCAGCAACCAATCAAAAGCACTATAGAGTCCATGCACACAGCAGTCCAATCCGCTAGTTGTTCATGTGAAGGGCATGCGTCTTCTATCCAATCAGCTATGGGATCACATGGGAGGCATGCACCTCGTCGCCATTTTGTTGTTTACTTCTTTAGTAGTTCCTTTCCCTGCCAGCGCCATCTTGTTCACCCTGTGGGGGGAGGGGGCGGTGACGTCTCACTCCCTTTGTTCCCCTTGTGGGAGAGTGGCGTCCCGCTTCCCACACTGTTATTTGAGTATTAGGAGGCATACAAACTGGGTTAGGTCTTTGCACAGCCAGGCACAAGTGTCGCAGCTAGCTAAGCATAGGGTCCCTTATTTTTATAGCTGCACCTAATTTTAGCTTAGCGGGAAAAAAGTTTAGGGCTGTAATTTTAAACTTTAATTTTTTATTTGGGGCAAAGGTGACTTCTTGTTTTTAATAGTGTTAGCTTAAGTCACCCCATCTTGGTTTGATTTTTAAGGTTCTTCAATACAAGTCCCTTATCAGATCTATGGTTCACAAATATCTTCTCAGGCACTGCAGATGTCAAACAGTTGCCACTGATTATTTTCGACAAACGACCAGGGGAGAAGGCCGTTCTTGCAGCATCGACTCTGCTTCAGTGAGGTGATGAGAAGCCCAGGCACTGGAGTTTTCCAGAGAGCTGCCAAACCAGTCAAATGTACCAGTTCTCTGGGTTAGGTCTGGGGAGACCTCCAGGCTGGGTCTTCCCCAGTGGCTGCGAGGGAGTGCTTCGAGCCTTTAGTGAATTTCCAGCCTTCTGAAAAAGTTGATTTTGGCCATTTTTTCCTGCATTCTTGTCACTTCCATGGAGGAGTGAATTTTTGGAGGTCTTGGTTTCATCATTCCAGAAGTGCTTCTTCCAGAAAACTGTTTAAAGTAAAACATATACAAAGGTACACATCATAAGTGTTCACCTTAGTGAATTTCTGTATTAGCCATCCCACACAGCAACACAGAACTTCACTATTCCACAGAGACCTTTCCTTACCCCTTACCACTCCTTAACCTTTTACCAAAGTAAAGAGGTATTAATAGCCATAAGATAACTTGGCTGTCTAGTACCATCATGGTTTTTTCTAACATTCTGATTCCAAGTATTCAATCCTCTCCAGAAAACCTTTTAATACTTTTAATCTAATGGAATTTTAAGTAATTATTATATTTATTTATCTTTAAAAATTATTAATCTATTTGTGAGCTCCTATTTGTTAATGTTAGGCTCCTCTCCAGAAACCTTTATCACCATGACCATCCCCCTGTCACTGAACAAGCAGTATTGGCCATAATTCTCCTCTATGCCCTTTTCCCAAACTTGCAGACACACTTGATCACCCACATAAACATGAGAAGTTGGAATGTCTTCCTGGGAGAGGTAGATGGCTTTTCAGGGACTCTCTGCACAGGGCCTACAGTGCTGATTTGCACACACGGAAGACAGTGCCCGAGAGGCCTTTGGAGAAGCATCATCCTCCCGTGCAGTCTGTCTGCCTGTCCTGAACAAGGCTTTCCAGCGGATGTAGAGCCCTTATATCCGGAAGTCGTTTCTCTCGAGGAATTCTCCCAGTGGGAAACAAGAAGGATGGAAACCGTGGGGGCAGTTTATGAGGTGTGGGGACCTCGCTCCCTTTCGGTGTTTTATCTCATCATGGCTCACTGGCCAGCAGACAAGGAGTAAACTACACAATGAAAGTCACAGTGACATGGACATTTAAGATTCATTGCCTGGGAGGTAAGAAGGGATCAAAGTGGTTGAACTTAATGGTACAAAGAATAGCAAAAGTGTGGGGAAACTGTCAACTGAGTTAAAAGCTTTGACATTTTTAACACAGTAGAAGACAAAATTGTCTTAAAACAGAAGATGCCTGGGTAGGTGTTTGACCCAGTGGTGAAGATGCCAGTTAGGACGCCCATAGCCTGTATCGGAATACCTGAGTTCCAGCTCCCGCTCAGTTCCTGATTCCAGCTTCCTGCTAATGCACACCTAGGCAGCAGGTGAGGGCTCAAGTGGTTGGGTCCCTACCACCCATGGGAGAGACCTGGATTGAGTTCCCGGCCTCTGAATTTGCCTGGTCCAGCTCTGGCCATTGCAGGTATTAGGGAAGTGAACCAAAAGATGGAGCGTTCTCTTTCGAAGGAAGGAAGGGAATTAAAAAAATAAGTAAAACTTTTAGAGGCCGGAATTACACACTCACACACACACACACATATATAGTTTGTATATATAAATTTTGTACTTATACATACATATATATGCATGTTTTTATAATATTTCCTCCACAACTTTTGGCCATGAGTGTTACATAAAATAAAAAGTGCAAAACACTGTGGCAGTTTCACAAAAAAAATATTGAGTTATCATATGATCCAGCAATTCTACTTCTAAGTTATATACCTACAAGAATTGAAAGCAAAGAGCCCAGCATTATACCATAGAGTTAAAAACTGAAAGCAGGCACCCATGTTCATAGCAGCCTTATTTATTTATTTATTTATTTTTATTTGACAGATAGAGTTAGACAGTGAGAGAGAGACAGAGAGAAAGGTCTTCCTTCCATTGGTTCACCCCCCAAATGGCCAATATGGCCGGAGCTACACCCATCCGAAGCCAGGAGCCAGGTGCTTCCTCCTGGTCTCCCACGCGGGTGCAGGGCCCAAGCACTTGGGCCATCCTCCACTGCCTTCCTGGGCCACAGCAGAGAGCTGGACTGGAAGAGGAGCAGCCGGGACTAGAATCCGGCGCCCATATGGGATGCCGGCACCGCAGGCAGAGTATTAACCAAGTGAGCCATGGCACGGCCCCAGCAGCCTTATTTAAGTAGCCAAAATGTGGAATTCCCCCAATGGCCATTGCTAGAGAGTGGTAAACAAGATGTAGTCTACACACATGGTGTAATATGACTCAATCTGGAAACTGTGTTAGCTTGCTAGGGCTTCCCCACCACAAGAGTGTGTGATTTAAGGGACAGAAGTTTATCTCCTCACAGTCCTGGAGACTAGACGTCCAAGACCAAGATATTGGCAGTGTTGGTTCTTCTAAGGCCTCTTTCCTTGACTTCTCTCTGTGTGCTTACGTTGTTGTTGTGTGTGTGTGTGTGTGTTTGTGTGTGTGAAAGAGAGACAGAAAATAGAATGGAGATTATCTGCAGCTGAGTTTTGCTGTTAACCTCAAGGATCCTGCCTCACTGACAAAGCAGGGAAGAGTTTATTTAGGGATGGGTACAAGAGCCATGTTCTCATTCAACAATTTCCAGAGTTGATATTTCGTTTTCATCAAGAGGATGAAAGTGAGAGTCTCATCTCTTGGGTTGGGTGGCATCTTTAAGCAGCACGGTGCAATGAAAGCTAAATGAATGTTGAGTAAAATAAATATTCTGTCTTATAATGAAAGAGTGTTCCCTCCCTGCTCTTGAATCCATCCCATTATTTCTGGCAGGAAATTAGCCAACGAGAACGTTGTCTTAAACCCTGGTGGATCCCAATTTGGAATTTCCACAATTGTCTACCTAAAAATAAATAGAAGTATTATGTGTTATGCTCCTTTGAATCTGCTGCATTTGCAAAAACACTTTCTATATTAGTGTTCCCAATTTAGTGGTCTGACTTACATGGTTTGAAGTAGATGAAAAGCATCCTTACAAAAAATAGCAGGCTGGTGGTATGTGTATTTCAATCTCTTCTATAAACAAGGAGTCATTTTATTGGTTCTGGGTTAAAAAAAAAACAAACACTAGATTTTTGCAAATTTCTACAACAACCTAAATCTCCCTTTCTTTTACAGCTTCTACCAACACAATTCTCTATTGGTGAGAGTAGAGGGCAGGGAAAGTAGTTGATCTGCCCTTCTTTTTTTTTTTTTTTTTAATTTTTTAACAGGCAGAGTGGACGGTGAGAGAGAGAGAGAGACAGAGAGAAAGGTCTTCCTTTGCCGTTGGTTCACCCTCCAATGGCTGCCGCGGCCGGCGCGCTGCGGCCGGCGCACCGCGCTGATCCGATGGCAGGAGCCAGGACCCAGGTGCTTTTTGCTAGTCTCCCATGGGGTGCAGGGCCCAAGCACCTGGGCCATCCTCCACTGCACTCCCTGGCCACAGCAGAGGGCTGGCCTGGAAGAGGGGCAACCGGGACAGAATCCGGCGCCCCGACAGGGACTAGAACCTGGTGTGCCGGCGCCGCTAGGCGGAGGATTAGCCTAGTGAGCTGCAGCGCCGGCCGTGATCTGCCCTTCTAAAAAATTCATTTTGGAAAGGGCATATACTCTGTTCAGGATTATTAAAGTAATTTGTGTATATTAACCCACTTTTGGTGGATGAAGAAAGGGATATTTAAGTTAATTCTTCTTGTATAATAAGAATCTGTACTAAATTTTCAGACAGAATACATGTGCCGGATCCTTCTCTACAAAATTCAGACTTACTGTGTCTTTGATGTGTGTATATATATATACACATACACACACACACACACACACATATATATATAGAGAGAGTATATATATATACATATATATATATAATTAGTATATGTATATTTATTTTATTTATTTTAAAGACAGAGAGACAGCCAAAGACCTCCTATCTGCTGGTGTATTCAACAAATGTCCACAATATTTGGAGCTGGGCCAGACTGAAACAAGGAGCCAGGAACTCGGTCTGGGTCTCCCAGATGGGTGCAGGGACCCAAGGACTTGAGCCTTCACCTGCTGCTCCAAGGATGCACATTAGCAGGCAGCTGGCACTGGGAGCTGAGCTGGGACTTGAACCCAAGCACTCCATTGTTGGCTACAGGTGTCCATGCAGCATCTTAACCTCTGCACCAAACATGGCCTTGGTGGGCACACTCGGTGATGGACGAGACCAATGCACTCATTTTGTTAATGGGAAGCTCCAAGCCCAGCAGGTGACATCACTTCCTGTAGGTCCCAGGGAACTGGTGACAGAATCTATAGAAGCAACCAGGCTTCCAGACTCCGGCCAGGGCCTTCTTGCCAGGAAATAGCAAATGCCTATGTGCCAGCTAAGCATGGTTTTTACATTTTCAAAAAGTTACAAGGAGTATGAAACTGAACCCATGGGTGGCCTGCAAAAATGAAAATACTTGCTCTCTGGCCCTTTTCAGAAGAGGTTTGCTAATCTCTGCTCTGTACGGTGCTGCAGATAAACTTTGCACAGCGTTCCTCAGGGCCTGTGCCCCACGAGCCCTTGACAGGAAGCCTGTGTGTGAGGCTGGGGCTGCGGTGGATTCCTTTGTATTGACTTAACAAAGCTGGCTCTGTCCCCCAGAGTCCCTTCCTTGCATAGTTCTAGGTTAGTGTGGGCCAGTGTGGGCATTCTGCTAACATGTGGCAGATGTGGGTGAAGTAGCAGCCACATTCTTCCTGTGCTCAGGAAGTCCATGCAGGGCAATAGGCACCATCCTCTGGGTGCACCCCACTGCCCAGACTCCCGGGCCAAGGCAGATGTGCAGCTCCTGGGGCAGCAGCCAGGCCAGCTTGAGGCTCCTGCAGCCTCTGGTCTCCTCCATCTCCTGACTCTAGGCTAGCAGCTCCATGGATGTTCAGGTCCATGACCAAGGCCACTGATCCCTCTTCCCATCCCCCACAGGTCGGCTAGCTGCATACAGAAGCAGTATATGGTTTCCAGCCCTTCTCTTGGGTTCCAACTCTTCCACTCATGTTTCAATTTTTCCTGGTTCTCCTCCGTCTGACTTCACTATTTCCTTTCCAGTGGCCTGTGCTGCCAAAGCTAAAAGCAACAGCGGAAAGTAAATTGTTTAACCAGCTCCATAATGGTGAGAGGTCAAAGCCTCCCACAAATCCATTGTTCCATAGCAGTCCCAGTGGTGCTGCTTCTCCTATCAAGATCACAAAAGAAGTTGCTCAAAATAAAATGAAATAAAAACTAAAGAAGGTAGGATGAGTAGCTTTAAAAAAGAGATAGGAAGGGAGGAGGGGGGGACAGAAGGAAGAAGGAAGGGAGGGAGGAAGGAAGGAATGAAGGAGATCCACACACATATACATAGGGGGCTTTGCAAATGTTCATGGAAATGTGTATTATGAAAAATATATGAATGGGTTATAACATTGCTTTTTATTTTATTCTTTATAAAGGGAAAATGTCATGTATTTCATATATAAAGTTTTAAGAACATAATCATATTTCCCACCCTATCCTACCTCACCCTTTTCTTATTTTTCTTTTGATTTTTGCAATGATATACTTTTACTTCATAATCACAAACTTTATCCCCCACTAAATAAAGAGTTCAACAAGTAGTAAGTAGAAAAACCACTGTTCCTCAATAGTATAGACAAGGGCTAAAATAGTAGTCAAATCTCAAAATGTCAGTTTCACTCATATATGTTTTTTGTATTCTATGTATTCATTTATCACAAATCAGAGAGAAACATATTTGTCTTTTTAGAACTGGTTTATTTCACTAAGTATAACAGTCTCCAGTTGCATTCATTTTGTTGCACGAGACAGGATTTCATTCTTTTTTATGGTATATATAACAGTTTCTTTATCCAGGTATCAGTTGATGGACATCTGGGTTGATTCCATATATTAGCTACTGTGAATTGAGCTGCTATAACTATACGGGTACAGACAATTCTTTAATTTGCTGATTGCATTTCCTTTGGGTAAATTCCCAGGAGTGGGATGGCTGGGTCATACAGTAGATCTATTTTTCAGATTTCTGAGGAATCTCCATACTGTCTTCCATAATGGTTGCACTAGTTTACATTCTCACAAACAATAAATTAAGGTAGCTTTTTCTCCACAGCTTCTCCATAATTTGTTATTTTTTGATTTTTGGATGATAGTTACTCTAACTGGAGTGAGGTAAAATCTCATTGTAGTTTTTATTTCCATATGCCTGATGGCTAGCAATCCTGAATCCTTTCGTTTGTCTATTGGCCAATTGTATTTCATCCTTTGAAATGTATCTCTGACTGCTTTCAAGATGGCTTAACTAGATTGTTTGTTTTATTGTTGTTGAGTTTCTTGATCTCCTTATATATTCTAGATATTAATCCTTTACCAGATATATAGTTTGCAAATATTTTACCCTTCTGTTGGTTTCCTGTTCACTTTGTTGAGTGTTTCCTTAGCGGTGCAGAAGCTTCTTAACTCGATGTAATCCTTGTGTCTATTTTTGTCTTTATTGCCTGTGTTTCTAGGGTCTTATCCAAGAAGTCTTTGCCTATGCCATTGTCTTGCAGTGTTTCCTCCATGTTTTCCTCTAGTAATTTGATGGTGTTAGGTCTTAGGTTTACTTCCTTGATTCACTGTGAGTTCATTTTTGTTTAGGGTATAAGGTAGGTTTCTTTTTTCATACTTCAGCGTGTGGAGATTTTCTCAACACTGTTTATTGAAGGGACTACCATTTCTCCAGGGAGTGATTTTAGTGCATTTATCAAAGATTAGTTGGTTGTAGATGCATGGATTAATTTCTGAGGCCTCTAATCTATTCTATTAATCCACAAATCTATTTTTGTACCAGTAAAGTACCAGGCTGTTTTGATTATAACTGCCCTGTAAAATGTCTTGAAATCAGGTAGCATGATGCCTCCAGTTTTGTTTTTATTGTTTAAGATTGTTTTAGCTATTCAGGGTCTCTTGTGTTTCCATGTGGATTTTGAGGCTGTTTTTTCTAGCTCTGAGAAGAATGCCATTGGTATTTTCATTGGAATCACATTGAATCTGTAAATCACTTTGGATAATATGGATATTTTAATGATATTAATTTTTCTGATCCATGAACATGGAAAAGTTTTCCTTTTGTGTGTGTATTTGTGTGTGTGTGTCTTCTTTTTTTTTTTTTTTCTTAATGTTTTGTAATTTTCATTATAGACATCTTTAACATCCTTGGTTAAAGTTCTCCCAGGTTTTTAAAATTTTTTGTAGGTATTGTGAATGGAATTGACCTTTTAAGTTCTTTCTCAGCCAGGGCATTGTTGGTATGTAAGAATGCTGTTGATTTTTGTGTGTTACTTTCATATCTAACAATTTTGCCAAACCCTTTTATGAGTGCTAATAATCTCATAATAGTCTTTTGGTTCCCTATATATATAGAATCATATCATCTGCAAACAGGGATAATTTGACTTCCTCCTTTCCCATTTGTATCCATTGGTGGTTTTTGTTGTTTGTTTGTTTTGTTTTCTTGTCTAATGGCTCTGGCTAAAATTCCAGAACTATATCGAATAGCAGTGGTAAAAGTGGGCATCCTTATCTAGTTCCTAATCTTAGTGGAAATGCATTCAGCTTTTCCCCCATTCAATATGATGCTGGGTATAGGTTTGTCATGTATTGCCTTGATTATGTTGAGATATATTCCTTTTTTTAAAAGATTTATTTTATTTGAAAAGCAGAGTTACAGAGAGAAAGGGAGAGGCAGAGAGAGAGAGGTCTTCCATCTGCTGGTTTACTCCCCATATGGCCACAATGACCAGGGCTGGGCCAGGCCAAAGCCAGGAATCAGGAGCTTCTTCCAGGTCTCCCACATGGGTGACAGAGGCCCAAGCACTTGGGCCATTGTCTTTTTTTTTTTTTTTTTTAAGATTTATTTTATTTATTTGAAAGACAGAGTTACAGGGAGGTAGAGACAGAGAGAGAGGTCTTCCATCCACTGGTTCACTCCCCAGATGGCCACAATGGCTGGAGCTGTGCAGATCCAAAGCCAGGAACCAGGAGCTTCCTCCAGGTCTCCCACGTGGGTGCAGGGGCCCAAGGACTTGGGCCATCTTCTGCTGCTTTCCCAGGCCACAGCAGAAAGCTGGATAGGAGGAGGAGCAGCCGGGTCTCGAACCAGCGCCCATATGGGATGCCGGGAGCTTCAGGCCAGGGCGTTAACCCGCTACACCACAGCGCCGGCCCCTCGGGCCATTGTCTTCTGATTTCCCAGGCATATTAGCAGAGAGCTGGATCGGAGGTCAAGCAGTCAGCACTGGAACCAGTGCCCTTATGAGATGTTGGCACTACAGGCTATGGTTAACCCACTGCACCATAGCGCCAGCCCCAGAGTGTGTGCTTTTTATCCCCAATTTGTTAAGGTTTTCATCATGAAAGGATGTTGTATTTTATCAAATACTTACTCTGCAACTATTGAGATAATCATATGGCTTTTATTCATGAATTTGTTAATAGATTTATCACATTTATTGATTTGCATATGTTAAACCATCCCTACATCCCAGGTGTAAATCCCACTTGGTCTGGGTGGATGATCTTTTTGATGAGTTGCTAGATTGGATTAGCTAGTTATTTGGGCTTTGTTCTCCTTCCTCCCTCCCTCCCTCCCTCCCTCCCTCCCTCCCTTCCTTCCGAGAATTTTTGCATCAATGTTCATCAATGATGTTGGTCTATAGTTCCCTTTCTTTGTTGTATCTTTTTCTGGTTTTGGAATGAAGGTGAAGGACTACAAAATGTTTTGCACCCTTAAATAACTTATCTTTTAATTCCATTTTTTCATGAAACTTTTTTGAAGTATCCTCAGGTTTGTGCATGAGTGTGTTTGTATACACTTGGTATCTATAAAGTCTGGAAATGGGTAAAATACACACAATTCTGTCACATCTTCAATCTGTGAAGTATAAATGATATTAAAATTGGGTCTCACGTTTCCCGACATAATGGGGCCCATGTACGTGTTAAACCCTGAAATCCCGTGGAGCTGGAAACACCTGAGCATGTTGGCCCAGCCGCACAGCCAGCCTCCCACTCTGCAATCAGAAACTTGCATACTAAATGCCATTTTCCACTTAAAAGAGAATCCTCAAAATCCAAACTGGCAAACAGTCATGCAAATGTGCAGGTGGGTTTTCTGAAACTAACCTGGAAGCGCTGTCCTTTGGCAGTTAGTTAAGTAGAATAAAGGCTGGGCATGCACACCGTCTCACTGTTCTTTCCAAGTCCATGGTTTTCCTCAGGGGTTTTCCATGGACTTAGCATGACTTTGACCAGAAAACCTCCCCAGCACCTGGGTGTACGAAGCAGCCAGAGCAGCCAGAGCAGCCACGGGAATCCCAGTCTGGGGCGTCCCCCAGAGGTCAGGCCTGTGGGTGAACACGAGCTGGCCGCCTTGCACTGTGAACTGTAAGCCATTTCTGTCGTGACAGCCTCCAATCTTCCTCTTCCAGGAATGGAAGGGAGGGTGCAACCCCTGTGTCCTCCAGCCTCCCACTGGACTTCTCAGCACACCTCCCTCCTGCACTTCCAGCTCACCTGTCCCTGGGTCGGCCCTAGGATCCCCCTCCAGGAAGAAACTGGGGCCCCTGCCCCGGGAGAGGGGGTCAGCTCTGTCTCAAGTCCCCTCCCGCCTTGTTGCGAACTGCAGCAAAACAGGAAAAGGTCATTGCTTTTGAGTTCCTGCACTTTGCTTTCAGCTCCTTTGGTCCCTCACTCCCAGAGGTCAACTTTGAAGACCAGCTGTGTTTATAAGGGGCGTGGAATCTCAATTTGTCATTGCAGGGCTCCTGGAAGGAGACCTCAGAGTTCAGAGCAGACAGTGAGACGAATGTTTGCTTTGCTGATCTTCCATCATTTTTGTCCCTAGAAGTAACCCTAGAAGAGAAAGGAGTATGCTCATGCGTAGTAAATAAGCATGCAAAGGGAAGGTGAGGTAAAACCAAGAAATCAGATTTTAAGACCTCATTGGTGATATAACAGAGGAAATAATTGGGACATCTTTGGGTTAATGTTAATGTGCAAATCACGAGCACGTTCAAGGTTTGGAATTCAGATCCACAGCTACTGGAACCTGGGCTTTTAGATGAGTGGGAGGAAGATAATCTTTATCCTCAGGAAGCCGATTTTTATTCTGAAGTTTCCTTTGATCAGAAAAAAAAAATCCTGAAATTTAATTACAATGGACCTTGAAAATGCTATGCTATTTATATCTTTCCTCCCCCATATATGTGTTCAAGGAGTAGTCATTTTTATCATATTTTTAAAGCTTCATTTTGGTTTCCTTTTGAAAGTCTGTTGTCAAAATGAAAAACATTCTTAATTATAAAAGCATTGTACACTCAGTTCAGTGAGGCATAGGGAAGAAGGTGAACCCACTAGCCAAAGGTAAGCAGGGCTAGTACTGGGTATATTCTCTTTTGGACTTTTTAGGTGCATATGCACAGGCACACATGCACACACAAGGATGATCTGGTTGGACCACACGAGTCTAGGAGCATGCACTGGATCAGTCCTGGTCCTGCCACTTTTGAGATGTGTGCCCTTGGGCAACTTCTCAGCCCCACTAAGCCAAGGCTCCCGGGCTGCAAATGGAGTAAAGGAGAAAAGAGTCCCTGATTCATACGGTGATGTGCGATTTAATGAGGATGTGCACAGGAGGCTCGCGCACTACCTCCCAAACCACAAATGTGAGCCGTTACTCATCTATAATTTTCTCTTGTCACTTTAAAAATCACGTCACCCTGATAAGCCATTTGGCTCAGAAAACTTCCAGTTCTCCATTTCATCCCTGTCTTAGTGGGGATTTGCATACATTTAAACTCTTCTACCTGAGGTAGATTCCTGAAACTACAATTATAGTCATTGTTAAAATCATGTTTATGCACACTTTACCGTTTCGTGCCAGCACTTTACCTATGCCAGCTCATTCTAGCTCACAACACCTCTGCAGGGTAATTATCATCTTCCCCAGTTACAGACAAGAAGGCCCAGGCTGACAAAGGAGAGCCGGTATCCAAACCCGGGCTTCCTGGCTCCCAGGCCACAGCCCTTCCCACTGGGCCTTTACCTCCCTGTCCCCAGCACAGCCCATCGATATGGGGCAAGTCAGGGAGACAGATAAAGGTCATGAGCAGGAAGCCACACCTCCCTGGCTCTGTGTTACCATACCCACCCACCTGTCAATCAGATGATCTCTTCCCCAGGAAGTACTTCCCCTTACCTGGGACTTGGGGGCTGTACCATGTAAACGCTTGCATTTTCCAAGCTCCTAAGAAGCTGGGTAAAGTGGAAGCTCACTCTCTCTCTTCTTGTGGACCCACGGTGAACAGGGTATGAAAATCCCTCTTGGCCAGCGCCACGGCTCACTTGGCTAATCCTCCGCCTGCGGCGCTGGCATCCCGGGTTCTAGTCCTGGTCGGGGCGCCGGATTTTGTCCTGGTTGCTCCTCTTCCAGGCCAGCTCTCTGCTGTGGCCCGGGAGTGCAGTGGAGGATGGCCCAAGTGCTTGGGCCCTGCACCCCATGGGAGACCAGGAGAAGTACCTGGCTCCTGGCTTCGGATCGGCGCAGCGCGCCGGCTGCAACGCACCGGCCATAGCGGCCACTTGGGGGTGAACCAACAGCAAAGGAAGACCTTTCTCTCTGTCTCTCTCTCTCTCACTGTCTAACTCTGCCTTTTAAAAAAAAGAAAGAAAGAAAGAAAATCCCTCTTTACCTTTCCTGGCCCACTCTCCCTAAGTAAAGCCCACACGAGCATGTGTATTTTCCTCACTTTCTAAACAAACATTGTCACACTGCACGTCGTGTTTGTGCCTGTACTTAGAATTTTTTCTCTAAGACAAAGGCAAGGGTCTGGAATAGAAATTTCGGCCCAACCTAGCCCACATCATAGTCTCTCATCGACACTGCACGCTTCCTGAGGCTCTGGTAGAAGTCTGAAGCGGCTTCCTGGCCAGTGTCCCACGGCTTCGCGCTGGAGCAACAGTGATCTGTCAGGCAGGCGAGTCAACCGGACCAGAAGGCACAGAACTGAGATCCTTGCATCCTTGTCGCTGGATTTGCATTACCTGTGGGGTGCCTGTGACCTGTTTCATTCCTTGCTCGTAGGATGAAATGATCGCCAGATGGAAGTGATGATGCTGTTAATAACATCCTGGAAGAGAAGAAGTGTAAAGAAGCCTTTCATCCCTAATTACTTTTATTGCTAATGACTAAGTGACTAACAGCAGTGAAACTACTTAAGCTTTTTACCGCCATGGGCGTTTTTAATGATGTTTTTCATGACTCTGGTAATTAAATGTGTGTCCACTGCTTTACCCCCTGTATGTGAACAACTTTCTATCCTTTATGCATAAAAAAATGTACTTATTGGAGGCTGGCATAGGGGCACAGCAGGTTGAGCTGCTGTCTACAATGCCAGCATCACACTTTGACACTGGCTGCCCACTTCCTATGGAGCTCCTTGCTGATGTGACTGGGATAGCAGCAGAAGATGGCCAGAGTGCTTGGGCTCTTGTACCCACATGGGAGACCAGGAGGAAGTTTCTAGTTCCTGGCTTCAGCCTGGCCCAGCCCTGGGCCATCTGGGGAGTGAATCAACAAATGGAAGATATTTTTCTCTCTTTGTGGCGCTGCCTTTCAAATAAATAAAGTAAATTTTAAAAAATAAAAATAAAATAAAATAAAATAAATCAGGGTGGGAGGGAGAGAGAGAGAGAGATCATTCATCTGCTGGTCTACTCCCCAAATGCCCATAATAACCAGGTTTGGGCCGGGCCAAAGCCAGGAGCCAAGAACTCCAACAGGGTCTCCCACATAGGTGGCAGGAGCCCAAGCACTTAGGCCGTCTTCTTCAGGTTTCTCAGGTGCATTAGCAGGAAGTAGAAGCAGAGTAGCCAGGACTCAAACCAGCACCTGGATATGAGAAGCTGGGTTGCAAGAGGCACCTTAATCCTCTGAACCACAATGCCAGCCTCTTTATATTTTTAAAAAATATTTATTTATTTATTTTATTTGATAGAGAAATCTTCCATCTGCTGGTTCAGTCTCCAGTGTTCACAATGGCCAGGGCTGGCCAGGCTGAAGTCAGGAACCAGGAACTCCCATGTATGTGTCTCCCATGTGCGAGGCAGGAACGTGAATACTTGGGCCATCCTCTACTGTCTCCCAGGCACATTAGCAGAAAACTAGATCAGAAGCACTCTGATATGGGATGTGGGTACTCAAGTAGCGGCCCAGTGTTTTGCCTAACAACACCTGCTCCAAACAGCTTTCTCTTGGTCTCTGTGGTGTCCCCCACCCCCACCCCAGCCCATCCAGGTCTCCATCAGATCTTGCTTGGTTCCCTGTAAGTCTCATCTACAACATTCTCAATTGTGATTGTAGGTAAATTGGAAAGTAATTGCAAGATTATAGTTCTCTCCCAAAGCCTTTTCCCCCGACACACATTTGTAAATGTATAAAACTTTTCTTTTAAAGGTGAAGTTACAAAGAGAGAGAGAGAGAGAGAGAGAGAGAGAGAGAGAGAGAGGTTTTCCATTCACTGGTTCACTCCCCATATGGCTGCAACAACCATGGCTAGGCCAGGTCAAAGCCAGAAGCCAGGAGCTGTATCCAGGTCTCCACATGGGTGCATGTGCTGCTTTCCCAGGCACATTAGCAAGGAGCTGAATCAGAAGTGGAGCAGTCAGGACTCAAACTGGTGGCCTTATGGGATGCCAGTGCTGCAGGCCTCGGGATGATGTTAGATGGCCCCTTTGTGAACAATGTTGCTTTGAAGGGTTGTGGCCTTTCCTGGGACCCGGAAAGGAAGGCAGGTTTTTTCGTTTGCAAGAAAATTGCCCGTGGATTTGTCAGGTCCTTTGCTTTTCCGCCTAGGAGCTTCTCCAGCCAGTGGCGAGCAATAGTGGGTCAGATCAGGACTGAGGGTGGAGTCCTGCAAGTGCTCTTTGGAACAGATTTCCCACGGCCCGAGAGCATGGAGTAATTAGGAAGAGGAATCTGATCCTTGAAGTCAATTTGGGAGAACTGGGGAACTGTGTGCTATGCATTCAGTGTCTCCTTCATGTGGCTCATTGACTTGTTGAGAGAAGACAGTTTCATAAATCATCATGCGAGAGCAAGTCAAGGTGAAGCACTCAATTGAATGGTAATTGCTTGGGAAGGAAAAAGGGTCAAAGTGGTTGAACTTAATGATGCAAGAAGAGTGATCATGGGAAGAGAATCATAAATGAGGTGAGAAAGGTGAGGCAATGGTGGGGGACTTCAAGCCAGCTGTAGGGACAATGATTCAAGCCCTATTCTTCTAAGGAGATGTCTTTGGGTTGAGAAATAGAGACCACAAAGCATATTTCCAAGGGCCTGAAGTTTTAATCATGTGCCTGTGTTTTGGTTTCTGTGTAATTGTTGGCCCTTAATGAATGTAGAATTTTAAGTTTTCTTTATTTCAAAGGCAGAGTGACAAAGAGGGAAGAGAGGTGGAGAGAGAGAGAGACAGAGATAGGAGACAGAGATCTTTCATCTGCTGGTTCACTTCCCAATCACAGGTGTGCCCACAATAGCCTGGGCTGGGCCAGGACAAAGCCAGGAGCCAGGAACTCCATCCAGATCTCCCATGTGGGTGGTAGTGACCCGAATGCTTGGGCCATCACCTGCTGCCTCCTGCAGTGCAAGAAGCTGGATCAGAAGCAGAGGTGGGGCTCAATCCCGGGCACTCCAATTCAGGACACAGATGTCCTGAGTGACGGCTTAACCCGCTACACCAGAACACCCTTGCATGTAGAATTTTTATAAAAACCTGATAGCAAGTACAAATCACAGTTGTCAGATTTAGCAGATAAAGAATTCCATGTGAAACTGAGGACATACTTAGAGTAAAAAATTATTCATTTTTCATCTGTAATTCAAATTTAACTGGCTCCCTTGTATTTAATCTGGCAGTGTTAGCATAAACCAATGGAGCTCATCAATTGCTGCCTAGATGGTTTGCAGGGGAAAGGTACAGCCTTTGGGGTTGAGCTCCACCTGTCAGTCTATAAAAAGCCCTTTTCAAACAATGCTCACCATCATAAAGCCAATGGGGCTAGGTGTGGGCCAGACCAAGAGGGCAATAGTTGCAGTCGATTTTCTGCTTCTAAGTTTGTGCTTCCCAATGCCCAGTTTTCAGTGGCAGGTCAAAGCCAAAGAGCTCCATGGGAAGGAACAAGTTTTTTGGACAAGGGGAGGATGCAGCAGGAGCTTGAGTACAGGCAAGGGAGGTCGAGACAAGAGTGCGAATCTATGAGGCCTCTAGGGAGAAAACCTCAAATGGTGTGCAATGGATAGGAACACATACAGTGGGGCTAAGGCTAGTCAAAGTTTGTGAGTGCCTCTTGCAGATGGGGTGGGGCTGTTTTATATTTAAATACATTATGAAATGGACCTAGGAGATCAGACAGGAGGGAGGTGCTGCTCCCCACAGGTGAGGCCATCACTGGGAAGCTCGGGATGGTGATCGAGGGAGCTCTTCATGCAAAGCCTGTATGAAATCTTGAGTGCCTGGAGCGGTAGAATGGAGAGGGCTTTCTTCGGAGCAAAGGGCAGTGTAAGACACTAAGGGGGCCGGCGCCGCGGCTCAATAGGCTAATCCTCCTTTTGCGGTGCCGGCACACCGGGTTCTAATCCCGGTCGGGGTGCCAGATTCTGTCCCAGTTGCCCCTCTTCCAGGCCAGCTCTCTGCTGTGGCCAGGGAGTGCAGTGGAGGATGGCCCAAGTGCTTGGGCCCTGCACCCACATGGGAGACCAGGAGAAGCACCTGGCTTCTGCCTTCAGATCAGCGCGGTGCACCGGCCGCAACACGCCAGCCGTAGCGGCCACTTGGGGGGGGTAAACCAACGGCAAAGGAAGACCTTTCTCTGTCTCTCTCTCACTGTCCACTCTGTCTGTCCAAAAAAAAAAAAAAAAAAGACAAGACACTAAGAGGGCCACGAAGGCTCAAATCACAGTGTGGGCTTGCTACAGAGGGACGCAGAAGTGGCTCTGCGCCTTGGAGGAACTAAATGAAGAAGCAGTTGGTAATCGGTGAGCAGAGGTTTTTGCAGGCTGCAATGGCCAAAAGATGTGGAAGGGGTGAGCGTGGGGTGGGGTAGAGGCTTGGTGATGAGGAAACCTTTTTTGTGCATAAGGAATTCTGTTGTTCAGCACGCACCAGCCACCCCTTTCCCGGAGGCTTCATCACCTGTGGTCCCTGAGGCTCCAGAGCTCGTAGATTCCAAGTTCCGTCCTCAGGGGATTGAGGGCACAGTTGGAAGGACACAGCCAGCAAACATGGCCAGGCTGAAGTTTTATGCACCACCCCATGGCAGTGCCTGCCCACAGCGACTCATCTAGGCTGGGCACCATGCTTTCTTGCCTGGATTCATATGACAGCTTCCTCACCCCACTCTGCCTCTGTCCAGCTGGCCTTCTGCCATATACACTCCTTGAAGCCAGTGCACTCTCTCTAACACAGAAGTCTGTCACGCTGCTCCTCTGCTCAAGCCATTCAAGGATGGAGCCCAAACCGCTCCCTCACAAACCCAGCTTCAGCTGCTGGTCAGCTTTCCTTGGTCCTTGCCATGGCCCCAGTGTGCCATCAGTATCTCCTGAGCACCTAACTTGGTAATCCACATTCTAAGATCAATTCCTGTGCCTGACTTGCCTTTTTCAGGGTGCAGGAAGAGACTTGCTCAGGTTATCTTAGGTGATTGGGGTTTATCAGAGGATCTGTGAAATGCACAGGCAGCCATTTTAGCAACTACCAGGGCTCCCACGGGGTGGGGGTTTACCAGGAAGGTCAGCTTGGGCTGGGGCAGGGGAAGAGGGGGAGCAGGGTGCAGAGCGGATTTTTGGGCCGAGTGCTGAAGATGAATGACCGATTGCCAAGAGACCACGGTGGGGAAGGGGATGTTGCAGACTACATAAGCCAACTGACTGCTCATGTTCTCAGGCTGTCAAGTTATTTGGCTCAGCATCAGTAGCCTTTGTTGACCAGATGGTAGGTGACCTTGAAAGCAAGCCCTTGACTCCCGCTCTCCATAGAGTGGGTGTTAGCAAGAAGGCACAGGAATGATCCTACACACTGCTTTCAGCAGTCACCAACATCTCCTGCCGGCGCTTCAGTCAGTCCCATCCCAGCAGGTTCACCCTGAACATGTGGGCTCTGGAGGAAGAGTCACCTGACTTTATCATCAGGCCCTGGTCAGAACCCTCCGCTAACTGGGCCCATCTCCATAGCTGGCGCTAGCACTCAGAAGTGTTGGAGCTGACCCACTGCCCCAATTCTTACAGCCCAGGAGGCAAAGACAGAGGTTCCTGTGTAACCTCGCTAACCAATTTATCTTGAAGACACTCTCATTCTTCAGATGAAAAAAAAAACCTCTAGATCCCATTGTGGTTCCTTGAGAACCTTCTGCTGCAGATGTAGACAGTGCCACTGCCAAGTGTTCACTGCAGCTGTGGAGCATAAACTGATAAATGTGAACTCACTATCTCGAGTGTAGGTTACGGTTGACATCATACATAATACTTCATAATACTTCAAACACTATGAAGAATGGGTAGGGACACTCCAGGCAAGGTGATAGGCATCGGCAAGCCTCGGGAGTCAACTCACAGGAAACCTTTTCTCAGCTGGTGTGAGTTAAGCCCACGTGAGTAGGTCTCTGAGAACTTAAATGTCAGGGGGTCTTTCACATTAAGATCCATTTAAGTGACCTGATGACTTTCTTCCCCTGTACAATAGGAATAAAAGTGGTTTCTGTCATATGGATTTTGGAGAAGTAAAAAGAATACACAGAAGAGCTTAGCATGATGCCTGGGACATGGTCAATGTCCAGTAAACAGTAATCATGGTTCTCTGTTAATATCAGGGCAGTAACAATTTCTCCAGGCCTAGCACTGTACCTGGTTCATCCTAGGCACTTAATACGTAGTAACAGCAATGAATGCATTTGGGAGTTCTCTGATTTCTACTCATTTATTCAACTGATATTCACTGGGCACTGTCCAAGGGACAGAGTCCTAAGCTCTGGGAATAACACAGTAAACAAGGCCACATGCCTTTCCCCTTATTTTTTTTTTTTAATTTTTATTTTTTGACAGGCAGAGTGGACAGTGAGAGAGAGAGAGAGACAGAGAGAAAGGTCTTCCTTTGCCGTTGGTTCACCCTCCAATGGTTGCCGCGGCCAGTGCGCTGTGGCCGGCGCACCACGCTGATCCGAAGGCAGGAGCCAGGTACTTATCCTGGTCTCCCATGGGGTGCAGGGCCCAAGGACTTGGGTCATCCTCCACTGCACTCCCTGGCCACAGCAGAGAGCTGGCCTGGAAGAGAGGCAACTGGGACAGAATCCGGTGCCCCGACCGGGACTAGAACCCGGTGTGCCAGCGCCGCAAGGTGGAGGATTAGCCTAGTGAGCCGCGGCGCTGGCCGCCTTTCCCCTTAAGAACTTACAGTCTACAAGGGCAAGCCGACAAGTGAAGGGGCAGTGGGTGGATTTGGGGGCACCAAGGAGGGCCCTGAGTATGTTTTTTTTTTTTTTTTTAAGATATTTATTTATTTGAAAGGCAGAACTAGAGAGAGGCAGAGACAGAGAGAGAGAGGTCTTCCATCTGCTGGTTCACTCTCCAGATGCCACAATGGCCAGAGCTGAGCTGATCTGAAGCCAGGAGCCAGGAGCTTCTTCCAGGTCTCCTACTTGGGTGCAGGGGCCCAAGGACTTGGGCCATCTTCTACTGTTTCCCCAGGCCATACCAGAGAGTTGGATTGGAAGTAGAGTAGCCAGGACTCGAACTGGCAACCACATGGGATGCCGGCACCACAGGTGGCGGCTTTACCTGCTACACCACAGTGCCTGGCATCTCCTGAGTATGTTTTAGGGGAGGGTAGGAGTGGGTCCCTGGAGCCGGTGATGTCTGAGTCTGGAGAGAGCCAGTGAGTCAGGAGGACAAGCTAGCTTCCATGCATGCAGAGGCTGCCTGAGGTTAGAAAGAGCTTACCTGGGTCTGCACAGCTCAGAGCAGAACCTCTCCCACAGCTGATTAACAATGGCCAGAGATGACACTTAAGTGTCCGACGCTCAGCGATGCATCTACACAACAGTCACTCATGTTTCCTGACTGCAAAAGCCAGAAGAGGCAGAGACACTGCCACCAAGCCTGCAGCACATGAGATGGAAAGAATTATCTTGTATGTGCCCCCACACTCCCTTTCCTCCAGTCTCTCTCTGGTCTTCTGGTTTGTGTTAATGTGATTTATGCTTTATCTAGTGATGTAGGCTTTTATTCTTGAGCTTCCGTTTCTAAGAACCACTGTTACTGAACCTGTTGAAGGCCACAAGGAACGGCCGCATATCTTGCTTGCATTGTGTTGTTCAGCCAGCAGTGTTCACTGGGGCTTGTGGGTGGTGGACAGGGAATGAGAGATCAAACACATCCTTCCATGCTCTTCTGCCCTCTGACTGCTGTTCTTTGGAGTGCAGCTTAGAATCAGCCGAGGGAGCACTCACAGCATAACTGCAAGTTGCAGGGGGAACCATCCATAGGAACCGCCCTTTGTCTCAGAGCTGCAGCTCTCCCACAGAGCCAACTGTGGTGCAGCTACCAGCATCACATGGGGTTGATTTCAGAATTCCCTTCACTGGGCATGGGTCTGACGATGGTTTCACTGACTCCCACCAAACCCTGCATGAGAAAACCAAACTCTTGGCTCGGGTGTTAGCAGCAAAATATCTCCACACACCATTGGACATGCTGGGAACAGTTCTTGACATGTTGGGAACAGTCACTCCATTTATGCAGACATTCACCAGCAAGGACTTCCGGGATCTCCGTAAGCACAGTACTGTCGGAAACAAGGAAAGGGAAGCGGATGGGAACTTATCTCGTGAACGGATTTTGAATAGCTTCTAGAAGGGGCTGTCAACCTCAGCACTGTTTACATTAGGGTCCAGACAGTCCTCTGTTGAGGGGGCTGACCTGTGCTTGGCAGCATGTTTAGCAGCATCCCAGACCTCTATGTCTGTAAGCACCCCCTCCCCGCAGTCTCCAGACATTGCCAAATGTCCCTGGTGGGGTGCAGAATAGCACCTGGTTGGGAATCACTGGTTCACAATATCAGGCATCATCCTAGACACTTCATATACTTGCCTCCGTTAATCTCCCGTCTTCGGAAGGCCCTTAGGGAGGATGGCTTGTCTATGAGAGTAGGAAATGTTAAAAGACTTACACCGAGTCCTGAGGGTAACAGTTGTGGGATCTGGACTTTAATCCTAGGTCTTTCTTATTTCACTGCCTCTCCAGGCTGCCATACAACACACAGCTCTAGCCCCAGGGAACCGGTTGCAGCTGGTTAGGGAGGTATGATGTGAGCCAAGTAAGTGACAGAGTGTTCATTGGAGAATCTGTGATGTGAGTGTTCCAGAGAGAGGTAACAGCAGCCTCAGGAGGTCAGGGAGTAAGTCCTGCCAAGATCAAAACGCTCCTCCATATTTGTAGGTAGACACATGGACTTGACAACAGCAGTGAGTTTCAGCTGAGGAGGCAGGAGATAGGAGATAGCAGTGGGTAGCAGTTAAGAGAAAACACTGGCTCCAAAGTGACACTGTTTGAATTCTAGCTTCTCCACTTGCTAGTTTTGTCACTATGAGCTAATCTTGTGCTCAGTTTCATTGGCTGTTAAATGGGTTGGTAATAATAGTACATACTCAGCACAGGCATTTAGCCTACTGGTTAAGATGCCCATACTCCATATCTGTGTGCCTGGGTTTGATGCCCAACTCTGGCTCCTGAGTCCAACTTTTTGCTAATACAGATCCTGGGAGGCAGCAGTAATGGCTCAAGTAATTGGATTCCTGCCACCCATGTATGAGACCTGGATTGAGTTCCTGGCTCCTGGCTTCAGCCCTATCCATTCTCAACCACCGCAGGAATTTGGGTAGTGAATCAGCATATGAGATCTCTGTTGACTGTCTGTCTGTCTGCTTCACAAATAAAATAAATTCAAAACATAAAAAAAAAAAAACAGTATGGGGCCAGTGTTGTGGCAAAGTGGGTTAACCTATTGTCTGCAACACCAACATCCCATGTCAACACACTGGTTCAAGTCCCACTTGCCTGCTTCTGATCCAGCTCCATGTTAATGCTCCTGGCAAAGCAGTAGAAGATGACCTGAGTGCTGGGGCCCCTGCCACCCATGCGGGAGACCCAGATGGAATTCCTGGTTCTTGCCTTCAGCCTGTCCCAGCCCTGGCTGTTGCGACCATTTGGGGAGTGAACCAGCGGATGAAAGATCTCTTTCTCTGTCTCTCCTTCTCTATCACTCTGCCTTTAAATAAATAAATACATCTTTTTAAAAAGAGTACATACTCTAAGATTGAAATAATGATTTAAAGAGTGAGCATGTTTAGGGCTTAGGATAGGACTTGGTATCCAGCAAGTGCTCAATAGATGCTATTTAATATTTGAATCTGTTGGACTTCATGCAGAATTCCCCTTCTTGAATTCATAGCAAGATCACAAATTATTGTCTTTTGATTGGAAACCGCTAGAGACTGGTTCAAGAACTGTTCCCAGCATATCCAGTAGTTCAACTCCTCTGTGGGGGCTTCAGGTTTGAAGCAGGGATGCCATGTTCTAAAAAAAAGATTCAAAGGGGACAAGAAGCAGCATGGGCATTGGTTGAGATGCTTGCTCCTCCACCCATTCAATCAACATTTACTGAATACCTTTTTAATTCTGGACATCATGTTCCTATTAACTACATCTGGAACACCAATACATCACCAGTCTGCCCGTGTGTCAGCTCAAAGTTTATTGGATAGGATTGTCATTGTTTAGTTTCAGGACAATTCAAAGTTATTTTTGTGGATTGTGCCAAAATCCCGAGGTTTCCTCTCGTGCTTAGCTGCATGTCACTACTGAGCCTTGTATTTATGGAGGTCTGATGGCCTGGATGTGGTTGGGAATCTTCCCCTGGGAATTTCCGCTTTCTTCCTCTCTTCAGCTTTTTATAGCTACATAAGGTTTAGATCTGTTAGCAAACACTTGTAAAACTGTGCCCCTCTCTGTTTATAGATCCAGGATAAATTGTTCTAATGGGAAAATATCTGTCCTTTGGAGTAACTTGGATCTGGCTTTTGATTTTGTTTGTGTGTGGCTCCTCTGTCTTTCTAAAAATCATTTTGATGCCTGCCTCACCCATGAATCATCTCTTGTTGATAAACAACAGCTCTCAATAAACCTCATCAAAAATCTTGTCTTGGTCTAAAAGTAGTTGACACTGGGAAAATATGTGACGGTCCCTGTGCTTTCTCATGGATGCTAAGTTAAAGGAAGCAGTGAAGTTTTAAGACTTTGATGGGGCATCTGACAAGAGCCCTGTAGAAATGACAGCCCACAGCCTTGGTGCCAGTGTACTGGAGACCTCACTGCAGTCCAGTTTGCCTGAGGACATCACAGTTACTAGCATCCGTACTCATTCATTCTGCAGTCACCCAAGACCTACGATATGCAGGGGCAGGCAACAGATGAAAATGAAATTTTTCTAATTAATAAAATAGAGGTGACCCCAGACTGGATTCGTGAGCCTCGTGGGCGAGAGCAATGCACCCTCTGACCATAAGGTGAGCTCAGTCCTTCCTCTCCTCTGTTATGCCGGGCTAAGATGATTTCATTCCAGGTGACGTAAACCTGTGGAAGGCTGTGTTTTGAATCAGTTTGGGCCAACAAGCATAACTGCTTCTTTTTGCAATGTTTCTTCCCTCCCGATACCTATAAATACTTAATGATGGGAGGCAGTGCTGTAATGATTAAGCAAGTCCCTTTGAGTCAGACCAAATGAGTTTGAACTGGGGCTTCAACATGTACTAGCTGTGTAACTTAACCTGCTCCTGACTCAGTAGTTTCCTTGTGTTGGAGTAACACTAATAATTATTCCCACTTAATAAGTCTACTGCAAAATAAATAAATAAAAATTAATAAATGAAATCAATTATCTACACAAAGTACTTAGAACAGGGCCCAGCAAAATTATAGTATGAGCTTAATAACTCATAGATATTATTGTCATTATCATCAGTTAATATTTGTGTGGCTCCTAAACAAAAAACAATGCTTCCTATATATGGAAACATTATAGGGGCAAGAGTTTGACAGAGTGGGTTAAGTTGCCTCTTGGGACACCTGCATCCCACATCAGTGAGTGCCTGGTTAGCATCTTGGCTCCTCTACTTTCAGTCCAGCTTCCTGCTCATGCGCTCCCTGGGGTACAGTCAATGGTGGCTCAAGTACTTGAGTCCCTGCCACCCACATGATCAACTTGGATGGAATTCAGGCTCTTGGCTTTGACCTGACCTAGCCCTTGCTGCTGCAAGCATCTGGGGAGTGAACCAGTGAATGGAAGATCTCTTTCTCCACCCCCCCCCCCCCGCCATTACACATACTCTGTCTCTCAAATAAAAGTAAATTTTTAAAAAATTTAGAAAACCTTATATGCATATATGCAAATAGAAACAAATTTATGAAATACACCTACCACCTATTCAATATCTGAAGTAGGACATATACTCAGAGACACCCATCCCAGTAAAGAAGACAAAGGCCCATGTTTTCTGGGAGTGTTACACTCCCTTAACACCTGGTGTGTGTGTTAGAGAATATGTAGGCTCGGGATCTGTGCTCCCACATTGGATGGAGTAACTGAGGAATACTGTAGCTTTCAGGGGGGAATGAAAGGAGTTCTCTAGCCAAGGCCCTCACTCAGGATGGAGTCTGATGGATGGAGATTGCACAGGGATGTCAAATAGGACCCTTCCAGTGTCATCCTCAGCTGCCATTAGGATTAAGCGAGTCTTTTCGACGTCTGAGCAGAAGTGCAGTGTTGTATTTTCAGTCTCTTACCTCTGCTGTCCTTGTCAAGAGGAAGAGCAGCTGGCCAGTGTCCTCTTTATAATACCCTTTCAAATAGGAGAAGACAGTTACGTTTGCCTTCAGGCACTTTTTCATTCCAGACTAAACAACTCCAGATCCTTTAACCTCCCCTCAAAGGTTCTATTTTCTGTCTCTTTAATCATTCAGGTTCTCCTCTGGAATCCATCTAGTGTCTCCACTTCTTCCTTAGAAGAAGGGGCTTCCGACTGGACATGCCGCCTAGCAAGAGTCAGGCTGTCGCCAAATTCTTTACTATGGGGTGGGGAGAGAGCACTTCCCTTCTACGTCACACTCCCGCCAATGTGAGTGCAGCCAGCACAGGCTGCCCACCCCTTATCCGGGCAACACGCACTCTGCTCCTGAAGGACCGCACTGCAATGACGCTCAGCTCTTTGTCAGTTTTTCTTGAAGTCCCACTTGTGCCTGTCCTGTGGATCACCCCAAAGATACTACTCTCTAATCAGCCATTGTGCTAACCTCTCAAATGTTTTTAATCCCTTATCAATGTACTGGAGCTACTTTGGACTCTCCTAACATATCAGCAGTTCCCATTCAAATCAATGTTAATTGTAGACTCTGGGTGTGGGTAGAGCCATTTCAAGGATAATTTAAAGCAGAACCAGGGTAAAGTCGTGGACCACATTTTAAGCACCCTTTGTTTACAGAGCTGTTGATCTCTTTTCCAGTCAGCAGTGAGGCTGGGTGGGGGAGAGGAGGACCAGATCCTATCTTTCTGGCTTGCTGATGAGAATGGCATATGTGTTCCAAAGCTTTCCTGACATGAAGATATTATACAGATGTGGTCAAACTGTTAACTCCCAGTACACACACACCCTAAACCAAGATTAGGTAACAGACAGGGGGAGAGCAGAATAAGTATTTGCATTATTCTTAGAACCATAGATTTACTTTAAACGGTGTTGATTTACACATCATAAATTACATCCTACATTGAAGGACTCAAAAAAAGCGAGTGGAGAAGGCACCAAGAAAGGAAGAAATAGAAGACTTTTGAAATTATTTAAAAATTATTCAAATTGAACCTAATTGCTCTAAAACTTACCTGATTGTGAAATGCTACACAAATGGACGCAGTGAATCCACTGAGAATATCCGTCCGTGGCAGAGGAGCTGGACAAAGGTATGGGCAGGCATTCATGGAGGCCCAGCACTGTCTCTTAGAGAGTTCCAGCACACTGGGCTTGATCTCAGCTCTTCGGCCTGATTTGCTTCCCCCAAGGAATTCTAGTGTTTTCAGGACTGGCTTGCAAATCTGGTTCTTACCAGACACATGTGATGTTCTTTTCATGGGGTGTTGTCGGTTATCCTGTCCACACCTCTTTGAGAAAACTGTATCCTGGAGTTCTGTTTCCTTGCAGTATGAGGGTACTTTTAAAAACTCACGGAAAACAGAACTGAAAGTTAACTTTGGTGCAAAAATATTTTTGAAATCCATGCATATACCCAAGGAGTCTTTAAAAAGTTCATGGAAAATATGTAATATGAAAAACTGTGCATTGTCAGGGCTGGTATTGTGGCGAAGCCGGTTAAGCCACTGCCTACAATGCCAGCATCCCATATCAGAACATTGGTTCAAGTCCCTGCTGTTCCACTTCCAATCCAGCTCCCTGCTAATGTGCCTGGGAAAGCAGTGGAAGACTGCCAAAATATCTGGACCTCTGGCACCCATGTGGGAGACCTGCATGGAGTTCCAGGCTCCTGCCTTTGGCCTGGTGCAGCCCCTACCATTGCAGCCATTTGGGAAGTGAACCAGCGAACTTAAGATCTCTGTCTCTCCCTTTTTCTCTAACACCCTACCTTTCCAATAAACAAATACTTGTTTTAAAAAAAGAAAGAAAAATAAAAGAAAAACTAGGCATGGATTTAAAAATGCCCAATGAACTTATCTTTAACTCTATTTTGCGTGAAGCTTGGATGGTGCTTCCTTGCATTAGAGGAGAGTTCAGCCTGGCCCTGCTGCCTGCTTCCAGGTGTGCTGTTGTGCCGACCTGAATGAAACACCTGGGGGGAATTCCAGGCCTGGTAATTAAGCGGATTACTTACCTGTGCTCTTGGACTGCTTCTGGGAGTGGGCAGATTTCCAGCCCGGGCTTGACACTGTCAGCTCCTCCTAGGTTCTAATTACCCATTCCAGTAGCAGTCATGGTACTGGGAATTGAAGCCCTCTCCGGCCACCTCCATTATACTTAATTGCTTCAAATTCCACCAGATCCATCTGTGGCAAAACTCATTCACTTTTAGGGGCTGCGGGAGCGCCAGGCAAAGAACGAAGGCTTGGAGACCTAGGGGTGGTGTGGGGAGGGCCCAGCCTGTGTGTGCAGGTCCCAGGAGAGCGCACGGGGCTTGAGTTTGCTCCTGCTGAGACTGAGGGTCAGCCTGCTGAGACTGAGGGTCAGCCTGGGGAGCGTGCCATGCCTCTCGCTCGCCCCTCCCTGTGGAAACCAGGTGAAAATGTGTTTGCAGCACAAATTCCTTTAATGGTTTGAGGTTTGGCACGGCCATGCCTTTACTTTTCAACAAGTGTTAGCAGGAGTGGGAACTCGGAGCAAATACAAATGAAGGTTTGAGAGGCAGTAGAAGTCGGGGTCGGCTCTCCCCCTCCCCGCCGCCCCTCTCTCCCGCCTGAAGAAAAGCAAACACTCCTTTCCTGTCTTGTTTGTGCTCCCATTAATTTAAGGCAGGAAGCCCTCAGTGGGTGTGATGTAAACAGTCGGCCTCGTGGGTCCCGCTTCCTCATCAGCGTGCAGCTGTGGAGAGGGCTGTGCCGCCGGGGCCTCTCGGGGAGGCCTGGGCTGCCTGAACCCCACAGAAGGTGGGAGGAGCAGGGGAGCTGCAGAGGTATAAAGGAAATGCTTGCGTGCTGCAGTCACCGGCCATTGTAATTCGGGGGGGGGGGGGCGGGGGTAAAGGAGAGACTTCGAGAAAGTTCCCCGACATGCTGTCTTGTAGAGTGGTAGGCATTTTAGCCAGGGACACCCCCCCCCCCGCCCCTTCCCTAAGCACCCACGCTGCCCTAGAAGCCGGGTGGTTCTGCATTGAGGTGGGGCTTCTTGCCGGGGCTCCAGGGTGGGCTTTGGGGATGAGGTGGGGCCCCTTCGCCTTCGCACCTGCCCCCGGGAGCCTTTGATGGATAAGCCCCCAGCTCCCTGGGCGGTTCCCCGGTGCCTGCGGAAGGGAGTGCCCGGGAGGGGTTCTGGAATCCGCCGAGCTCTGACAAGGGCGCAAGGGAGGGACGAGCCGCCCCGGGTTGCATTTCAGTCGCGCCCTGACCTCCGCGGCCGGCCCGGGCCAGGCGGGAGGAGGGGTCCTCCCGCGGCCATGCAGCCCGTGGAGCCGAGCGGCCAAGAAGTCCCTCAGGAGCCAGAGCCCACAGCGGTTCGGCTCGCAGCGCCCGCCCGGGACAGCCCGGGGGCCGGCCGGCCGGCAGGTGATTAGGCTAATAACCGGCCCCAGGGCGCATTAAGTCCAGCCGGAGCCGCTTACTCGCAGGCCAGCTGCTCCGGACCGGGACTCCGCGGAGGACGAGAGAAGGGTCGACGCGCGGCGGCTTCGGAAGGCGAGGTAGGGGCGCGGCCAGGGGTGCAGTGCACGTGGGACCCGAGCCGCAGCCGGGCAGGAACGCAGCCGCGGCCCTCGCTTTTCTCGCGGCTCGCGCGCGGGCGCATTTCGGTCGTGACTCGCGGGGCCTCTGCGCGTTTAGAGATGTTTGTGTTGCTTGGCGGGAGGAAAGTGTCTGTGAACCGGTTTGTCAGCCCCTGGGCGGCAGGATGTGTGATGGGTAGGGGCAGGTCCTGCCTAGGGTACTGGGCCTGCTGCAGGTGCTGATGCTGCTGCTGCTCCAGGAGGGATCGGCCCGGCCCTTGCCACAGTGTCCTGGCCCCTAGCCCCTGGCTCCGGCTGGCAGGGGACCAAGTCCAGGGCAAAGCAAATCTGCCTTCTCAACCAGCAGGAGCTGTTTGGGATCAACATGAGGTCTCTTTGGGGAACAGATTTTTGTCCCAAACTACTAAACTGCCTGCTTGGACGACAGCGCCGGCGCTGATTCACACGCCGTGTGGATTGTACTATCCACAAATCAAAGATTTCAAGGATGAAGGGTGTTTGGAAGGAGAGTGGCATTTTCTATCAGGCAGCTAGCTTCCTCACTAAGTAGTCAGTCAATCAACTCGAGGAGTGAAATGAAGTGAACCCGGGCTCCCGGCTCGGAGGGGAAGAGGGAGTAACGGCTGCTGTCAGCCTGGAGACCATTTCTGGGAGAAGAGATTCTGAGAACGTAAACAGTAAAGGCTTTTCATGAAAGTAGGTCAGGCTGAGTTTGATACGAAGGGAAAGGCATACGCCCAGTAAATAAGAGAATGCACAGAATGGAGCCCATTCACACTTGGCACTCTTACACTGCTTTGCAACTAGAACTCCACCTGCAGATGCATTGGAAAGTAAAGGTGTGAGGGGCTCTTCCTACCCCAGAGGCTGATCTGACCATCAAGTGCTTGCTTGTGCACACTGCGTGGCTGTAGCCCTAGGGGCAGCTATCTGGACAAGGTGGGCAGCAGGGGCTTTGGGGAAGGAGGCCTGTGTCTGGTTTTAATGAACAGCAGTCTCAGAGTGGACTCCAAACACAGAAATAGGACCAGGATGGAGACGGGGAAGTGACTGGGGAAACTCATGTGGACTCAGGAGTTGGGCTTGCTCTGGGACTTCCAGCCTGGCACTCTGTGAGCCTGCATTACTGGGTGCAGTGGTGGCGAAGATGCCCATATGCCACTCTTCCAGGGAGAGAGAGGGTGTGGCAGGAGCAGCGAGGTTACCTGACGTTGCTGTTCCATTTGCATTCTCACTTCCATAAACCCCCAACCCTATATCTGGCACCTGGAAGCACTGATGTCTGGAAGCTCCAGGCAGGGCACACTCAGGACCCCATCACAGCCTGTCTCCCTGGACGTCAAGGTCTCCTGTCATCTTCGCTGCCCCGTTGCCTGCCTTGCCTTCCTCATCAGGTTCTCTGTTCCCCAGAGGGTGGCCACTTGCCTCTGCTCTCCCCTCCAGAGAACAGGCTCTCTTGACTCTTGCCTGGGTTCTCATTCTGGATTCCCACTCCAAGCTGGAGCTTCTCTTCTCCCCCTTATCAAAAATGCACATTTACACACCGTAGAAGGCTAGTAGCAGCAGCTACTCCCTGCATGTCTCCTGTGCTTTCAGCTCAAGGTCTTGCCTTCTGGGCGGCAGGTGCGATCTGCCCACCTGGCTCATCCTCATGAGCTCTGCGTCTGGCCTCACCCTGACCTGTGCCAGAGGCAGCCACTGTGGTGGGACCCCCTGCAATCTCCGTGGGGTTCATTTTGCCTCTCTGTCCTGTAGCATCCCCTGTTTTCCACGCCCTGCATTTTTTCCTTTCTTTCTGTTCTCTTCCCGGTAAAACACCTCTGCCAGGAGTTCTTTCGAGGCCTACCTGGGAAGTGAAGTTTTGTGAGGCCTTCCAGTGTTGGCCGATGGGTGGGACGGGTTTGGGATCAGGGCAGCACCACTCTCGCAGGTCCCAGTGTTGCTGTTCACATGTCTGATGCTTTGATTCTGTGTCCCCCTCTCAGACAGCCTTTAGGGTCCCCTCCTTGTCCTCCTAATATTGCTTCTATAATGAAACTTGATTATAATACTTGGATACCTTGTTGTGAGTCTTTCATCCATTTTACCGGCTACTAATGGACTTTCTCAGTCTTGGAACTGCCCTTCAGTTCTGCGTAGTTTTTCGGAGATTTCAAACCAGCAGGTGTTTTGCAGAGTGGTTAACAAGTGCATGTCCCACGGCAGAACGCCTGAGTTTGACTTCTGCCTTGCATGCTGCTCTAGCCTCCTGCTAATGCACCTGGGCGGCAGCAGGTGTTGAAGTAATTGTGTCTCTACCACCGCATAGGAGACTTGGATTGAGTTCCTGGCTCCCACCTGTGGCCTGTTCACACCGTTTGGGGTGTGAACCAGGAGCTCGCTTGCTTGCTCTGTCTTCTTTTCTGAATCACCTAATACTTGGAAAGGAAGCCCAGATGAAGTGAACCTCTAATTTTCTTTTTCTTTTATTTGTCTTTTCTTTAAAAAAATTCTACCTCCTAGGAAAGTTCCACGTTGTATCTTCCTACCTTTATAAATTCAGTTTTTAAATTGATTCAAATAACTAGTTCCCAAGAGCTCCTCGAAAATCCAAGGTTTTCTTATGACCTCCTGGTATTGTTTAAGGATTGAAAAGCTTCTCACCTCCCCTGGGGTCTCAACCACAGGTGCTTTGAAGCATTGCTCTGCTTCCTACATTGTTTTTCTTTCCTCTGACTTCCTCTAGTTTTGTTTCTGAATCCCTTCTGTTTTAAGGGTTCTCCTAGAATGTCTGATCCTCCCCTGGTCACTGAGAAGTTCACTGGATGATGTGCGAAGGTGGAGCTTACACCCAGTAATAGTCCTCCCACCACCAAGGAGATGTAGAACAAGAAGGTCTCAGATGCCTGGCACACAGTAAACCTTCCCTATACCGAGTGGTGCGTGATCTGCGATGGACCAGGTAGCAGTGCCAACTTAAAGTTTCCCAGATGACTCATGTGTAACAGCCAGCTTGGATGACCTCTGCCGTAGCGTCGCTTGCTGGTGGGGTCTCTGGAGGACTCCACCTGTTAGTGGGCAGGCCCTCCTTCTGGAGGGAACTGACCCGGTGAAGGGGAATTGTTGGCTGGGGCGTTCTGTAGGATATCAAGGGGAAGACGACCAGGAGTCTCTCCGTTTGGTCTAGAGACAGCTCTTTCTTTTTTTTTTTTTTTTTTAATAAAGATTTATTTTATTCACTTGAAAGGCAGAGTGTCAGGGAGAGGGAAGGGGAGAGAGAAAGGGAGAAAGGGAAAGGACTCTTCCATTTGGTTCACTCCCCAAGTGGCTAAAATGTAGAGGCTGGGCCAGGCTGAAGCCAGGAGCCCAGGACTCCATTTGGTCTCCCATGTGGGTGGCAAGGGATCGAGCACTTGGGCCATCTTCTGCTTTCTCAGGTGCTTTAGCAAGGAGCTGGATCAGAAGCAGAGCCTCCAGGACTCTGATACGGGGCATTGTGATATGGATTGCTGGAAGTTGCGAGTGGTGACTTAACACACTGGCCTGCGATGCTGGCCCATGAGGCATTCTCTTCCTCCCTGTTTGAAAGCAGTATCCCTCCTGTCAGCTCCTTCTACAAAGTCGCTGTGATTGAACAGCGTGAATGGGTTGCAGAATGCAGGCCCTAACTTGGGATCTCAGACTGAGAGAGGTGCTGCAGGGTCTGACTGCTTCAGGACCAGACCCTCTGCCAGGGCCCCTGTGCTGGGGAGCACGTGGGTGTCCTGGAGCCCCAGGGGCCTGAGTCCCAGCCTGCTTCCAGACTTTCCACACTAGCCTGCGAGGTTTCAGCTTTCTCCTATCTGTGCCCACTCAGTTTGTCTGCTTTCTGCCCCCCCCCCCTTGTGCTGCGATCTTCATTTCTCTTGTTCTCTTTGAGTTTAGTGCCTCTCTGCACCCATGCTTTTTAAAATTTCCTTATTCTTGCTGTAGTCCATGGTGTTGACTGGCAAGTGAGTCTCCCTGCCTGAGGTCCCAGCTTGTCCCTGAACCCTCCTCTCAGTTCCTCTGCATTTACCCCTTAGCACTGCAGGTGCTCACGTGGGACAGACATGCAAATAGACCACATTGTACTGTCACTGCAGCAGCGATAACTTAACATGGCCCAGGCAGCACATAGATGGTAACTGGGCACTCTGGGTGTATATATTTTTAAGTTTCAAATATTTATATTTATTTGAAAGGAAGGGAGGGAGAGGGGAGAGAAGGGGAAGGAAAGAGAGAAAGAAAATAGAACTCTCATCTGCTGGTTCACTCCCCAAGTGCCCACAATCCCCAGGACTGGGGCAGTCTGCAGTCAGGAGCACGGAACACCATGGGGGTCTCCCATGTGGGTGGCAGGGACCATACTCTGCTGCCTCTGAGGGTATGCATTAGCAGGAAGCTGGAGTTGGGACTTGAGCTGGGACTTGAACCCAGGTGCCCCAGCAGGGAATGCAGCACACCAAGTGGCGTCAAATTCTGGTCCCAGTTATTAGATGTCCTCATGGGCATGTTACAGTCTTCAGTCATTGTCATGCTCTTGTGACATGCAAAACGTTGGGCAAAGGACATTTCTTTTTTTTCCCCCCAAAATATTTGAAAGAGTTAGAGAGCGAAAGACACAGAGAAATTTGCAATCCACTGGTTCATTCCCCAGATGGCTACAATGACCAGGGCTGAACCAGGCCAAAGCAAGGAGCTTTATCTGGATCTTCCACGTGGGTAGTAGGGACCCATGCACTTGGAGCCAGCTTCTGCTGCTTTTTCTAGGCCATTAACGAGGAACTGGATCAGAAGTGAAGCAGCAAGGACTCAAACTGGTGCCCATATGGGGTGCAGGCATCACAGTTGGTGGTTCTATCTGCTGTGCCACAATGCTGGCTCCAAGAGGGACTTTTGAATGTCACTGCTGTTCTGGGTAACTGTGTAACACTTGACTTCTTTGAGTTAGATTGATTTCCTTCTTGGTCCTTGACAGCAGCCCAGTGGATGGCGGACCATCATGAGGACTCGGAAGTGTTCTGAGCTGAGTAGCCTGCTCCAGCCACAGTACCACCCTTCCACACCCCAGAGATGAGAGTAGGGAAGAGTGTGTGATCCCAGCACGGGCAAGGGGCCATGAAGGGAACGTCTGCGGTGGTGCTTTTAGGGAAGGTTTGCTCATTACTAAGAAAAAGATGCAAAATAGTCCTATATAGACATGTTTAACAAAAGCGGCATTCACTTTTGGCCCTCTCAGTACAGGTTAAGTATTCTACTGCATCCTAACTGTTGGAGATTGTGGGGAGCAACCCGGACTGGACTGAGTTACTGGAATTAAGACTTATTCTATGCATCTGCTCTCCCACAATATGGCGCTGAGAAGGGAGAGACGGCTTCTGCACAGCTGCCTCCAGTTCAACCAATAGGCAGCAGGACCTGCTCCTGATTGGAGGAGAGCAGCGTACTCGGCATGTGGGCAGCCGAGTTAGGATTGGCGGAGGAGGACTATAAAGGAGGAGAGAGACGGCATGCACCAGGAACATCTAGGGGGAACATCTAAGGGGAACACCTGTGCAGCCCCCGAGAGAGCCGGCCGGCGGTGTGCCGCTCCCCCCGCGGAAGTGGGGAATGTGGCAGGGGGAACCACCCTTCCACGGAGGTGGAAGGGTCGGTAGCCAACCCGGGAAGAACCAGCAGCAAACCTGGGGAGGGCCGAGCAGACGAAAGAACAGCGCAGGGTCCTGTGTCATTCCTCCACGAAGAGGGGGAGCGACAGAGATGTAGCGACTGATTTGAGGGCATAATATGAAAGGAATAAGATGTTTCCCCCAACTGCTATTTCGTTGATAAATAATACTCATTCATGGCTATCATGACTTCAGCTGAAACTAGTTAAATAGTATTCAAATCCATGGCTTTAGCTTAGCAAGCATTCCTTTGATCCCAGTGTTACAAGGTGTGGTGGGGAAGGTGGAGAGGGGGGAGAGAGAAAGGGGACGATTGGCAGTGCATGCTGAATTAGAGTTGGGACAGTGGCTCCTATTAGTCATCATCCAGAATAGGATGCTGTTTGAGAAAATATGTCCTGGGGTTGGCATTGTGGCATAAGTCACTGTCTGCAAAACCAGCATCCCATTTAGGCACCAGTTGAATCCCAGCTGCTCTACTTCTCATCCAGCTCCCTGCTAATATGCCTGGGAGGGGCTGGTGCTGTGGTGTACTGGGCTGAGCTTCCACCTGCAGTGCTGGCATCCCGTATGGGCGCCAATTCAAGACCTGGCTGCTCCTTTTTTTTTTTTTTTTTTTTTTTTTTTTTTGACAGGCAGAGTGGACAGTGAGAGAGAGAGACAGACAGAAAGGTCTTCCTTTGCCGTTGGTTCACCCTCCAGTGGCCCCCGCGGCCAGGGCGCTGCGGCTGGTGCACCGCGCTGATCCGATGGCAGGAGCCAGGTACTCATCCTGGTCTCCCATGTGGGTGCAGGGCCCAAGCACCTGGGCCATCCTCCACTGCACTCCCTGGCCACAGCAGAGAGCTGGCCTGGAAGAGGGGCAACCGGGACAGAATCCGGCGCCCCGACCGGGACTAGAACCCTGTGTGCCGGCGCCGCAAGGCGGAGGATTAGCCTAATGAGCTGCGGCACCAGCCCTGTTCCACTTTCGATCCAGCCCTTTGCTATGGCCTGGGAAAGCAGTGGAAGATGGCCCAAGTGCTTGGACCTCTACACCTGCATGAGAGACCTGGAGGTAGCCCCTGGTTCCTGGCTTCGGATCAGCCCAGCTCCAGTCATTGCAGCCATTTGGGGAGTGAACCAGACCTTTCTCTCTGTCTTTTCCTCTGTCTGTAACTCTACCTCTCAAATAAATCTTAAAGCTTCCTTAGCACAAAACTGTGCTGTGAAAAGCGTCTTGTCTCAAGCCCTAGGACGAAGAGCGCACACACAAGAGGGAACAGGTGACACCGTCCCAAGGAAGCCAGGCTCCATCCCCACCCTTCCTGTCGTGTGAGATGATTAATTCCTCCCAGCCTAAGCCAATTTAAGTCCACATTTGGTACCACTCGCTTCCAGACTGACACAGGTGGGAATTTATTGCTGCCTCTCCTCATCTCCATCGAGAGTTAAGGCAGACCCTGGGCTCAGAGTCGAGCTGCCTGATTGCTCATTTGATTCTCATTTTGGTTTCAAATAGATTCCCCTCCACTGGGCCTGTTTTTTTTTTGGGCAGATGAAAGTAATTTTATTCTCTCTTCCCAACTTCAAAGGAAGCAATAACCACTGAGGCTTTGGGAGGGGGAATGGGCGTTTCTAGCTCTGGAGATTGCTAGCTGGTCCCAGGGAGAGAGCACCTTGGGCTGTCATCAGATGATGGGGCAGAGAGCAGAGCTCCTGACCGCAGCCTGGGACTCAGCCCTGCGATGGCGGCAGCTGGCAAGTCTGCCTGCGTGGTTGCAGTGGTCCCCTCGGTCCTTCCAACCTCTGTCGTGGTGCATCCTGCCGTTGGGAAGTTTTGAAGATGAAATAAACTCCGGAAGTGCTCAGGGGTGTTAGGAAGAATACAGGAGAGAGTAGACTCCGTTCCTGCGTGTTGGGGCTGCCTCAGGTGGCGATGCTGCACTCTGTGTTCATGAACGGGAGGCCTGCCTGAGCGGTTCCATTCCTGATCTAATGCTAGCCTGGAGGGAGGTCCTTGATTCCACTTAGCGTTGTACAATCGTTTTCCTCTTTGTGTCTCTTATTAAACCGGGCTGAGATTTATTGAGCAGTTGACTACCTGCCAGGCACTGTTGTAAACGTCATATCTCTGAGCTTATCTCATCGTCACAGGGAGCCTGTGAAGAAGATATTATCATCCCTGTTTCTTTTTTTAAGATTCATTTAGAGGCCGGCGCTGTGGTGCGGTGGGTTAACGCCCTGGCCTTAAGTGCCGGCATCCCATATGGGCACCGGTTTAAGTCCCAGCTGCTCAACTTCTGATCCAGCTCTCTGCTGTGACCTGGGAAAGCAGTAGAAGATGGCTCAAGTGCTTGGGCCCCTGCACCCACATGGGAGACCTGGAAGAAGCTCCAGGCTCCTGGCTTCGGATCAGTGCAGCTCTGGCCAATACGGACAATTGGGGAATGAACCATCAGATGGAAGACCTCTCTCTCTGCCTCTCCGCCTTTCCTCTCTCTGTGTAACTCTTTCAAATAAAATAAATAAATCTTAAAATTCATTTATTTGAAAGAGAGAAGGGGAGAAAGAGACACCTTGCATCTGCTGGTTCACTCCCCAAATGACTGCAGTGGCCTGGACTAGGCCAGGCTAAAGCCAAGTGCCAACAGCATCATCTGGGCCTCCCACATGGGAGGCAGGGGTGTGCGCATTTGGACCACCTTCCTTTGCTTACCCAGGTGCATTAGCAGGGAGTGGGATTGGAATTGGGCAGCCGGGATTTGAACCTGCACTCATATGGAATGCTAGCATTATAGGTGGCAGCTTAAACTGCTGCCAGGTTCCACATCTTCCCCCCTCCTTTTTTTTTATTTATTTATTTTTTTTTTAGGTTTATTTATTTGAAAGTGTTATAGAGAGGCAGAAGAAGGGAGGGAGGAAGGGAGACAGAGGGGGAGACAAAGAGAGATGGTGGGGGGAGAGGGAGAGAGATTGTCCATCTGCTAGTTCACTCTCCAAATGGATGCAATGGCTGAAGCTGAGCCGATCCAAAGCCAGAATCCAGGGGCTTCCAGGTCTCCCACGCAGGTGCAGGGACCCAAGGACGTGGGCCATCTTCCACTGCTTTCCTAGGCCATAGCAGAGAGCTGGATTGGAAGTGGAGCAGCCAGGTCTCGAATTGGTGCCCACGTGGGATACCAGCACCACAGGTGGAGGCTTAGCCCACTACACCACAGTTCCAACCCAATCTTCCCTGTTTTTTAAGGGACTTCTCTGGAGCACTAGGTGCTTAGGGAAGTTGTTCAAAGTTGATGATGGAGCTGACCTTCAAATGTTGGTGGCCTGGCTCCAAAGCCCATTCTGTAGCCTGTGACCTGTATGCTTCACACTGTATAATTCACCATTATATCCTGAACACCCTTACATCATTCGTGTTTACAAAAAGGACTCACGCATTATTGTGACTGGATAAGCATAAGGATTTTTTGTTATTATAGGCCCATTTATTTCAATGGCAACACATTTCCCTATAGAGTCAAAGAATCATAATTTCTGCAACTGTTTGACCAGAATTGGATATTTAAGTAGCCTGGGTCAGAATATCTGAGACCGTCCCGAGAAATCTCAGACGTGCAGTCGCTAACCAGAGGACTTGTGTAAGTCCTGCTCCTCTCCCAGCCCCCATCTTCAACAGAGATCTTCATCTTCATCCGGGTTCCAGATTCCCATCGCCATCGGTAGGAAGCACTCTGCACAAAACAGATGGCAATTTGGAGGCACTAATAGTTTTGGAACGTTTTCCAAGGATCCCTGTTAAAGGTTAAGCGTTGGTTGGCAGGAGATCGCTGTAGGAAATGCAGATCCCTGAATGCCAAGTGCTGTTTTCCAGGTGGTTTCTCGAAGCATGCCTTATAGTACGGTTCTGAATCGCGAGATAACGTATCTGACTCTGTCATTCATTATTTGAGACTTTTGGCTGACCTCTAAGATTTCTTTTTTGAATCTCCAGCTGATAGAAAATATAAATGGAAAAGTGCATAGGTGTGCAAACTCTGGAATTTGTTTTATCTTTGGCAATCGAGGGGCTTATGGAGATAGAAGATTAAAGATGTTAGGAGACAATTTTGTCTGGTTAGTGGGCTCTCTCAATTTCACTTTTTAGGACATCTGTAAACAAATGCATGGTGCCTTAAACATTCTTTAGAAATTGTTTACACTTAAAGAGTTCCTGTTCTTATAAATTAAATGTAAACATCAAGGTCTTCTAGATTATGCCTATGGGAAAGCCCTTTTGTAGAACAAGTAATCTTTAAAGTCAAAGATCTATGCAGCATCTTTGAAAAGTCTGGAAAATATACTTGAGGAAAAAACTCTGCATGGGTTTCAAAAGCTTTTTTATACCAAAATAAACATATTTCAATTCCATTTTTAAAAAAACTTCATTATTTACTTGAAAGGCAGAGTTACAGTGAGAGAGAGATCTTTCATCTGCTAGTTCACTCTCCAAATGGCCACAATAGCCGAGGTTGGGCCAGGCGGAGGCCAGGAGCCTGGGACTCCATCGGGGTCTCCTACAAGGGTGGTAGGGGTACAAGCACTTGAGTCATCTTCTGCTGGTTTTCCAGGAGCATTAGCAGGGAGCTGTGCTGGAAGTAGAGCAGCCAGGACCCTAAGAGGCACTTACATGGGATGCTGACATTGCAGATGGTGGCTTAACCCATTGTACCACAACACCAGCCCATCAATCCTATTTTTACATGATCTTTTTTTAGTACGATTTTATTTGCCCAGATTCCCTCCCAAATGTCTGTGCATGGATGTGTGTAGTTTGTAGTTTTATGTGTGTGTGCATTCTCATTCCTTCTACTCCCCAGTGCCTTCTTTGTACCTGCAGCCTCCCTGGCCTTCTGTTTCAGGTCTAACCAATGGGAGGCATTGGCAAGGGATCAGAAGGCAGAGGGAGTGAGACCTGCACTATTTACCCTTCCACCGTCCCCCCAGCCTTGCTAAGGCTCAATAGCTGGTTTCTTCTGAGCTCTTGAAGGGCAGCTCATTTCGGTGGCTCCAGCTCCCACATCATCTGGTAATGCTGTTACCCTCTCCACCCGAAGGCAGGTTTCCCCAGTGTGGCTAGCACTGGGCACTGCACCCTGTCTGACGCCTGTCTGTACCGTGTAAAACTCTGCTGATAAACCCTCACAAGCATGCCTTTGTTTTCTGCTGGACCTGGCTGAACCCCATCTATGGCCATCTCTCATTCATATACAACTTTTTTTTTTTGAAAAAATTTATTTGAAATGCAGCATGACAAAGATTTTCTATCCAGTGGTTCACTGTACAGATGGCTACAACACACATCTGGC